>NC_069501.1:467642639-467835139 GCF_027579735.1 Bombina bombina
CTCTTTATTTATATATACAACTTCATCCTTTGTCTCTCTCTTTATTTATATATACAACTGCATCCTTTGTCTCTCACTTTATTTATATATACACAACTTCATCCTCTGTCTCTCTCTTTATTTATATATACAACTTCATCCTTTGTCTCTCTCTTTATTTATATATACAACTTCATCCTTTGTCTCTCTCTTTATTTATATATACAACTTCATCCTTTGTCTCTCACTTTATTTATATATACAACTTCATCCTTTGTCTCTCTCTTTATTTATATATATATACAACTTCATCCTTTGTCTCTCTCTTTATTTATATATATACACAACTTCATCCTTTGTCTCTCTCTTTATTTATATATACAACTTCATCCTTTGTCTCTCTCTTTATTTATATATATACAACTTCATCCTTTGTCTCTCTCTTTATTTATATATATACAACTTCATCCTTTGTCTCTCTCTTTATTTATATATACAACTCCATCCTTTGTCTCTCTCTTTATTTATATATACAACTTCATCCTTTGTCTCTCTCTTTATTTATATATATACAACTTCATCCTTTGTCTCTCTCTCTATTTATATATACAACTTCATCCTTTGTCTCTCTCTTTATTTATATATACAACTTCATCCTTTGTCTCTCTCTTTATTTATATATACAACTTCATCCTTTGTCTCTC
Source organism: Bombina bombina (assembly GCF_027579735.1). Classification (NCBI taxonomy): domain Eukaryota; kingdom Metazoa; phylum Chordata; class Amphibia; order Anura; family Bombinatoridae; genus Bombina; species Bombina bombina. The sequence goes on from NC_069501.1 coordinate 467,643,323, forward strand.
TCTTTATTTATATATACACAACTTCATCCTTTGTCTCTCTCTTTTCTTTATTTGACTCCAGCCATAAAGGCCTATTTATCATATGTCTGTCGGACCTGATCCGGCAGACATTGCTGAATGTGGAGAGCAATACGCTCTCCGTATTCAGCATTGCACCAGCAGCTCACAAGAGTTGCTGGTGCAACGCCGCCCCCTGCAAACTCGTGACCAATCGTATTTGATCGGGTTGAATTGCGGCGATTCCTGTCCGCCTCATCAGAGCAGGCGGACAGGGTTATGGAGCAGCAGTCTTTAGAGTCTGAAGACTCACCAGAGACACGGCCCTTCAAGCTCCATACGGAGCTTGATAAATGGGCCTCATTGCCTCTTCTCTATGACTCATCTGTCTCTCTTTTCTTTATATAACTCCAGCCTTTGAGGCCCATTTATCAAGCTCCGTATGGAGCTTGTGGGCCCGTGTTTCTGGCAGTCTAAAGACCGCTGCTCCATAACCCTGTCCGCCTGCTCGGAGCAGGCGGACAGGAATCGCCACAATTCAACCCGATCGAGTACGATCGGGTTGATTGACACCTCCCTGCTGGCGGCGTGAGTCTGCAGGGGGCGGCGTTGCACCAGCAGGCCATAAGAGAATATCCCGGGGGCTAACCCGGGTGAGGTCTATCATTTTAGGGCTGAAACACTGAGCAAGCAAGAAAGAATCACTTTCTCCAAACCTCCATACAGCCCTTGTCTCTCTTTTATTTATTTCTCTGCCCTTTTCTTACATGACCTTTACCTTGTCGTGCCATTTCATTGCATGTCTCTAGCCCTTTTCTCTATCTCTATTTTCTTTATATGACTCAAACCCTTGTCTCTCTCTTTATTTATATATACAACTTCATCCTTTGTCTCTCTCTTTATTTATATATACAACTTCATCCTTTGTCTCTCACTTTATTTATATATACACAACTTCATCCTTTGTCTCTCTCTTTATTTATATATACAACTTCATCCTTTGTCTCTCACTTTATTTATATATACAACTTCATCCTTTGTCTCTCACTTTATTTATATATACAACTTCATCCTTTGTCTCTCACTTTATTTATATAAACACAACTTCATCCTTTGTCTCTCTCTTTATTTATATATACAACTTCATCCTTTGTCTCTCACTTTATTTATATATACAACTTCATCCTTTGTCTCTCTCTTTATTTATATATACACAACTTCATCCTTTGTCTCTTTATTTATATATACAACTTCATCCTTTGTCTCTCTCTTTATTTATGTATACAACTTCATCCTTTGTCTCTCACTTTATTTATATATACAACTTCATCCTTTGTCTCTCTCTTTATTTATATATACACAACTTCATCCTTTGTCTCTTTATTTATATATACAACTTCATCCTTTGTCTCTCTCTTTATTTATGTATACAACTTCATCCTTTGTCTCTCTCTTTATTTATACATACAACTTCATCCTTTGTCTCTCACTTTATTTATATATACACAACTTCATCCTTTGTCTCTCTCTGTATTTATATATACAACTTCATCCTTTGTCTCTCTCTTTATTTATATATACAACTTCATCCTTTGTCTCTCTCTTTATTTATATATACAACTTCATCCTTTGTCTCTCACTTTATTTATATATACACAACTTCATCCTTTGTCTCTCTCTTTATTTATATATATACAACTTCATCCTTTGTCTCTCTCTCTATTTATATATACAACTTCATCCTTTGTCTCTCTCTTTATTTATATATACAACTTCATCCTTTGTCTCTCACTTTATTTATATATACAACTTCATCCTTTGTCTCTCTCTTTATTTATATATATACAACTTCATCCTTTGTCTCTCTCTTTATTTATATATATACAACTTCATCCTTTGTCTCTCTCTTTATTTATATATACACAACTTCATCCTTTGTCTCTCTCTTTATTTATATATACAACTTCATCCTTTGTCTCTCTCTTTATTTATGTATACAACTTCATCCTTTGTCTCTCTCTTTATTTATATATACAACTTCATCCTTTGTCTCTCACTTTATTTATATATACAACTTCATCCTTTGTCTCTCTCTTTATTTATATATACAACTTCATCCTTTGTCTCTCTCTCTATTTATATATACAACTTCATCCTTTGTCTCTCACTTTATTTATATATACACAACTTCATCCTTTGTCTCTCTCTTTATTTATATATACAACTTCATCCTTTGTCTCTCTCTTTATTTATATATACAACTTCATCCTTTGTCTCTCTCTTTATTTATATATACAACTTCATCCTTTGTCTCTCTCTTTATTTATATATACAACTTCATCCTTTGTCTCTCTCTTTATTTATATATACAACTTCATCCTTTGTCTCTCACTTTATTTATATATACACAACTTCATCCTTTGTCTCTCTCTTTATTTATATATATACAACTTCATCCTTTGTCTCTCTCTCTATTTATATATACAACTTCATCCTTTGTCTCTCTCTTTATTTATATATACAACTTCATCCTTTGTCTCTCTCTTTATTCATATATACAACTGCATCCTTTGTCTCTCACTTTATTTATATATACACAACTTCATCCTCTGTCTCTCTCTTTATTTATATATACAACTTCATCCTTTGTCTCTCTCTCTTTATTTATATATACAACTTCATCCTTTGTCTCTCTCTTTATTTATATATACAACTTCATCCTTTGTCTCTCACTTTATTTATATATACAACTTCATCCTTTGTCTCTCTCTTTATTTATATATATACAACTTCATCCTTTGTCTCTCTCTTTATTTATATATATACAACTTCATCCTTTGTCTCTCTCTTTATTTATATATACAACTTCATCCTTTGTCTCTCTCTTTATTTATATATATACAACTTCATCCTTTGTCTCTCTCTTTATTTATATATATATACAACTTCATCCTTTGTCTCTCTCTTTATTTATATATACAACTCCATCCTTTGTCTCTCTCTTTATTTATATATACAACTTCATCCTTTGTCTCTCTCTTTATTTATATATATACAACTTCATCCTTTGTCTCTCTCTCTATTTATATATACAACTTCATCCTTTGTCTCTCTCTTTATTTATATATACAACTTCATCCTTTGTCTCTCTCTTTATTTATATATACAACTTCATCCTTTGTCTCTCTCTTTATTTATATATACACAACTTCATCCTTTGTCTCTCTCTTTTCTTTATTTGACTCCAGCCATAAAGGCCTATTTATCATATGTCTGTCGGACCTGATCCGGCAGACATTGCTGAATGTGGAGAGCAATACGCTCTCCGTATTCAGCATTGCACCAGCAGCTCACAAGAGTTGCTGGTGCAACGCCGCCCCCTGCAAACTCGTGACCAATCGTATTTGATCGGGTTGAATTGCGGCGATTCCTGTCCGCCTCATCAGAGCAGGCGGACAGGGATATGGAGCAGCAGTCTTTAGAGTCTGAAGACTCACCAGAGACACGGCCCTTCAAGCTCCATACGGAGCTTGATAAATGGGCCTCATTGCCTCTTCTCTATGACTCATCTGTCTCTCTTTTCTTTATATAACTCCAGCCTTTGAGGCCCATTTATCAAGCTCCGTATGGAGCTTGTGGGCCCGTGTTTCTGGCAGTCTAAAGACCGCTGCTCCATAACCCTGTCCGCCTGCTCGGAGCAGGCGGACAGGAATCGCCACAATTCAACCCGATCGAGTACGATCGGGTTGATTGACACCTCCCTGCTGGCGGCGTGAGTCTGCAGGGGGCGGCGTTGCACCAGCAGCTCGTGAGCTGCTGGTGCAATGCTGAATACGGAGAGCGTATTGCTCTCCGCATTCAGCGTGGTCTTGCGGACCTGATCCGCACTATCGGATCAGGTCCACAAGACCTTTGATAAATAGGCCTCAATGTCTCTCTTTTTCACATGGCCCTTATTTCTTTCTTTTCTGTAACTCCAGCCCTTGTTTTTTCTCTTTTTTTTTTAAAAAGGACAGTCAAATCCCAAAAAAACTTTCATGTTTCAAATAGGGCATGTAATTTTAAACAACTTTCCATTTTACTTTTAGCACCAATATTGCTTTGTTCTCTTGGTATTCTTAGTTGAAAGCTAAACCTTGAAAGGCTCATATGATAATTTCTAAGCTCTTGAAGGCCGCCTCTTATCACATGCTTTTATATTTGCTTTTCACAACAGGGGAGAGCTAGTTCATGTAAACCATATAGATAACATTGTGATCACACCCGTGGATTGTGGCAGACACTGCACTTATTGGCTAAAATGAAAGTCAATAGATAATAAATAAAATGCCATGTGATCAAGGGGCTGGAAGAAGGTTCCTAGATACAAGGTAATCACAGAGCTAAAAAGTACATTAATATAACTGTGTTGGTTATGCAAAACTGGGGAATGGGTAATATAGGGATTAGCTATCTTTTAAAACAACAAAAATCTAGTGTTGACTGTCCCTTTATATAACTCCAAACCTTGTCACTCTCTTTTTTTATATAACTCCACCCCTTGTCTCTCTCTTTTTTATAACTCCTGCCCTTGTCTCTCTTTTTTATATAACTCCACCCTTTGTCTCTCTCTTTTTTATAACTCCTGCCCTTGTCTCTCTTTTTTATATAACTCCACCCCTTGTCTCTCTCTTTTTTATACAACTCCAGCCCTTGTCTCTCTCTCTCTTTTTTATATAACTCCAGCCCTGGTTTCTCTCTCTTTATATAACTCCACCTCTTGTAGCTCTGTTCTCTTTATATGACTCTGTTTCTCCTCCCCTTTCTTTAATGACTAAAGCCATTGTCTCTCTCTACCTCTGTCTCTCTCTTTTCCCTATCTGACTCAATAGCGTCTCTCTCTTTTCCTTGTCTCTGCCCTTTCCATACCTGGCTATGGTCTTTGTCTTTTCATAATCGACTTCCCATTTTCACATCCTCTCCATTCCAGTGTCATCTTTCTCTCTTGTTGCCCTCAAATCACTCTTTGCTTTCCGTTCAGACTTTTTCACCCAGTATCTTCTCTTTTTCTTCTCATGCTTGCACCCATTTTTCTTACTTTTGTTTCTTTACTAACTCTCCTTCCTTTACACCTAATTGTCTGTTTGTCGTTGTGTTCTCTTTTTCTTCAACCTGATCTTCTTTTCTATCTCCTCCACTTCTACTTTCTCTACTTACTCTCTTTTTCCTATAAACGAGATAAGACTCTGGAGAGCAGGGGGGGGCTTAGGCTGAATCAGGATGATCAGTGGGCAGAATTGCAAGTGCTCAAGACATGGAGGCAAAAGCAGACCTAGGTGTGTTATGTGGGCAGCAAGAGCGTATTTAAGCAATTGTTTAGCTAGGAAGCCCCTGGTTTCATCTCAAGAAAATCCAGCAATATATGAGATGGATGGCAAATCTGCAGCATGACCTATCAAGTTTGTGAGTATCCTTGAGAAAATTATAAAAGTATAAACATTCACTGAAATCTATGTAACTTGCTAAGGCCAATATTGCTTTAACTCAAGTAAATTCGTTTAATCACTTTAAACTTTGTATATATATATATATATATATATATATATATATATATATATATATATATATATATATATATATATTCTTCCGAAAGCTTGTCAACTTATAAATGTACGGTTAGTCCAATAAAAAGGTATCATTGCTCAATAAATCTCTGGACTAACATGGCTACTCCAATCAACGTATATATATCAGTGTATTTAGATAGAAAAACACATTTAAATATATACAATCAAATGTGGACTGAGCAAGACGTTCCTTGGGCATCTTTGAACGATTCTTGCAGGTCTGAGCAGAAAACAGCAAAACTCTCTCACCTCATTCTTCAGCACGAGGAAACCCCACTTTTGGCATCACCATTTACAAGCTGGCAAGGTTGTTAGAAAAATATTAATTTAAAAAATGATTATTATTTTAAACAATATATATAAAAAATAAGGGTTAGATTACAAGTAGAGCGCTCACTTATCTCGCTTCCGGGTGTGTGTGATAAATAACCAACCATTATAAGTGGCTGGTTATTGCTACCACGAGCAATTATCGCTCAAAAAAATCACCAGGAGGTCAGACTCTGCTGGAGTTAATTTTTAAAATGTCCCTCAATTGTCCCCAAAATACAGTGAGTAGAGCTGTTTAAAAAAAAAATTAAAAAAAAAAAAATAAAAAAAGAACATAGCAATTATCAGAAGTTAAAGTGCGAGGGTGTGGGGTGTTAGAAAAAAAAATCAGGCGCTGAGCTTTTACATAGAGGTCTATGGGGACTGTGTGTTCCCATAAAAATATATGTATATGCTTATATACATATATATTTATGTGTTAATTAATATGTGTATTTACACAAATATATATATGTACAGTATATATTCATATATATTTAAATCTGTCGCAACTTACCCCCTTCTCTGCGCTAGGTTCTCATGCCGTGTCTGACAGCATGAGAACGAGGGTCCCATTTGAGCCTATGGAAGCACGCTCTCTTGTGAGCGCAAAGCTTCCATGCAATGTGAATGCGAGGTTGCATTCGCAATGCACCTAATTTGTAATACCAGTGCACATTTGCGTGCACTGGTATTACTAAGTGGAACGCAAATATCGCTTTCTGGCCCTAAATGCTTAAAAATATAAGCAACTTGAATCAAGCTTAATATTTATGTTGCTCCAATAATAATCTATATTTTTGCATATTCCCCATCCCACCCATCAGCACACTGGCATCTGTAATTATGCCCTGAGTGTTTCAGTACGAGAATATTAGGAGAAAATGCTAGGGGAGGCTGGCCCTATACTAGTGCTATTATGTATAGTCCCCCTCCTCACAATTTTGTAAATGAGCTACTTAACCGGCGTCAGGGTTGCCACCATAGATTTCTAGATCCTCTCATGCAGGGTTCAGCACTGGCCCTTCTTTTAGCGAGCTTGTTCCAATATATTTTCAGATTATCCAGGTGCCCTTAAAACTTTCAAAATAGATATGGCGATTTGACTACTAATTTGCTTACCACCCACAAAATATCACCTCCTCCCCCCCCACTATAATAAACTTCCTATAACAGGAGGGTTAAATACGCGGTTTGTCTCGTCTATACCGCACCCTAACTCCCTCTCTTATAAGTATATCTTGTAGAACAACATAACATTGACCCTATCCTTCCCCCCAAGCTCACCAAGATTGTTTATCACCCTTTTTTAAAAAAAATATATATATTATTACGAGCTGAATGTTAACTTTTGAAAAAAGAGGTTCTAACTCTGATACATACTGCAACATTTATGCTGTTCTAATGCTTTTTGTTTTTATTGTTAAGATATTATTGCATGTTACTTCTCACATTGTATGTACATGATTATATTATTTGAAAACCTCAATAACAAAATATTAATAAAAAAAATACATAAGCAATTTCATCATTGGTGTATATTTTCTTTCACATGCTGTGTGTGATCACAATAAAGCCCACAAACAACTTTATATAGACTTTATGGGAATATGTCTGCAATTGGCCATGACTTTAAGGGTAAAGGTTCATTTTCAATTAGATTATTAGAGTAAGAGTGAGGTGAGGGAGGCCTATGAGCTTCATTCTTGCAGACTTTACTGCAATTGGGTGTCTCTCTCTTCCCCACATTCTCTCTCCTCACTAATCGCCATCTTTTGTTCTTCCCTCCTATTTCTTGTTAACGCTCCTCTCTCATTTTCTCTCTCCCCTCCTTCTTTTTTCTTTTGCCCCATTCATTTTGCTTCCCCCTCCTCATAATCAGTTTCTCTATCTCTTGAATCCTTTACCATCCTATGATCTATCATTTTACTCTCTTCCTTCCCAGTCTCTTACCTTGTTCTTTAGTTTTCAATTATCTTTCTTTCTCTAAATCACTCCCTTTCATCCCACCTCTTTAACTTATTTGTCCTCAATAGTATACAGCTTTAATAGCAGTAAATTAGAAAGTTGCTTAAAATTGCATGCTCTATCTGAATAATGAAATAAAAAATTTGGGGTTTAGTGTCCCTTTAAATGTTCCTAAATGCTGCACCTGCCTCTATAGGTCTCCCCTCCACCCTTTTAAAATCTTCAACTACTTCAAATTAGATTTAAACTTTAACTCACTAATCTTCAACAAGCTCTCATACACGCTCAGCTAATGCCCTTAATCCTATTGTTTCCATTTAAGTCTCCACACATTACAATTAAATGGTAAGATCTGTTTTAAAGCCATGAGATCTATGTTTCTGCATTATTTCATGCTGTGCTTATATTCCTTGTGCTATCATAGTAAAACATATATTGTTGATTACCACGTGGCGCTATAAAAAAATTGAAATCAAATATGGAAGTATCAACAATTAGAAAATGTGAGATTCCCAAGATGACACCTCCCCTGCTGAATCAGCTCCTATGTCATAGCTTTGAAAATCAAATCTGTCTCCACTCCCACACAATTCCTCGCCCACTCTTCTTGCCTGGTGTCAGTTTGGAAAAGAGCTCTAAAGACGCGCTCCCTTCCTGACTCAGGATGTCTCGCACAGATCTTGAGATCTGATAATATCACAGACAAAACAGAATGTGAGAAAAACAAAACTGAAAAAATATTCATAAGTGCTATTAGCTTTTTTGTTTTTCATAAAAAAAAAAATATTTTCTTTTTTTTGTTTAGTTTTTTTTTAGATTTATATGTGAAGAGTATAGAGAGAACCATATGGCATGAAAACTATAAAAAAACGGTGTGAAAAAACAATACTGTGCTGTTTCTACTGAAATGTCACAGCATAAGCAAACAAAGCTCTTCAAACCTAAAACCCTATAAATACAAATTCAGTTATATTTAAAGAAGGCTCCAGGTGTATAAATGGGAGATGCTTATCTTCATTGTAGGAACTATATAGTCAAAATTAAACTTTCATGGTTCAGATAGAGCTTGCAATTTTAAATTGACATAAAACTGCTAAATACAACTACTGTAGCCATGGTTACTACTCACTGTAGTATTGTTTTTTTTCTGTTGTACCTGCAGCTGTCTTTATTTAAAGGGACAGTATACACCATTTTTTTTCCATATAACTGCATGTAATAGACACTACTATAAAGAAGAATATGCACAGATACTGATCTAAAAATCCAGTATGAAACCTTTTAAAAACTTACTTAGAAGCTCCCAGTTTAGCATTGTTGATGGGGTTAGACTGGGACACCCAGTGAAGGGGGCTGAGAGCACAGGAAGATCAGACCCTCCCCCCTCTTCTGCATATGAAAAGGAAGATTCACAAACAGGAGTAGAAGAAATCTGTAGACCAAAGTCTACATCTGATAGTTTGGGGCTTGGTTAGGAGTCAGAAAATCAGCACAATGTTAATAAAAAAAAAATAAGCAAAACTATACATTTTACAAAAACACTACCAGATGCGCTATATAAATGGATCATCTACAAGAAATGTATTGAAAGAAAAATCTAGTGTATAATGTCCCTTTAAAGCAATTCTCTCATTTTAACCCCTTACAGAAGCCAGTTGGTGAAGCTCTGCATAGCGAGCGCCTCCATCTTGGTGCACATGTATTGTTGCGACCTGTGACAGAAGCAGTGATGTGACCAGCTTTTGGACCGTTGTACCTTACACATTGGATGAGCTTGCACAATAGAAAGCAGAAGCATTTTTTATGTTTTTATTAAACTGTTTAAAAGTTAAGAGATACCTAGGTAGGCATCTGGTGCACTACATGGCAGGAAATTGTGCTGCCACCTAGTCCTATTGCAAATGGATATCATTCTTGACAAACTGCTACCATATAGTGCTCCAGAAATGGGCCTAAGCATAAATCCCTGCTTTTCAACAAAAGATACCAAACGAACAAAGAAAATTTGATAATAGAAGTAAATTAGAAAGTTGTTTTCAAACCTGTCCTCAGGCCTCCCCAACAAGACAGATTTTCAGGATTACTTTGGGTGAGAGCAGGTTAATAACCAGATTTACTAATTAGCTGATTATTTCACCTGTGCTCTAGTTCAGATATCCTCAAAATAGACCTGAAGACAGGTTTGAAAACCAGCGCTTTATCCGAATCATGAAAGAAAAATGTAGTTTCATATCCCTTTAAACTCCAAGATGGCAGAGCCCAGTGTGAATATGTAGAAATTCACTAACCAGAACATTTAGGGTCAGATTACAAGTGAAGCGCAAATTAATGCTTTTAGTTGAGCGTTAATTGCGCTAGAAGTAAGCTTATCAGGTTGCGCTCGTATTATGAGTTGAAAGTAAACTGCTTTCATTCTTGCGCTAATCGAACAAGGGCAAAAAGCTGAACTTAAAATATTGCGTGCGCATTCGTGTATTTCCCCATAGAAGACAATGGAGAAAAAAAGTGGGGGGAAAAAACTAACACCCCCATCTTGCGCAAAACCGATCGCGTATTCTCGTTTGTGCTAACCCGACATGAAAATATGGATATTTCACATTCCACACATACATATATAATGTTAAAGTACTTTGCCTGCCTTTTTTTTTTCTAACACCTGAAATCTCATATCTTTGAGCCCTTATAACTTTTATGTGCAATATATATATATTTTTATAATTTTTATTAGATGGGGTTACTATGAGTGTATCTATACTCTGTAATGTATTTTCTATGTGTTTTGTGCATCTTTTTTAGTTTTGCAAACCAATAAAACAGAGCTCTGAAGTCTGAACCAGTTAACCAGAGCTCTAAAGTCTGAAGTCTGAACCAGTTAACCAGAGCTCTAAAGTCTGAAGTCTGAACCAGTTAACAAGAGCTCTAAAGTCTGAACCAGTTAACAAGAGCTCTAAAGTCTGAACCAGTTAACAAGAGCTCTAAAGTCTGAAGTCTGAACCAGTTAACAAGAGCTCTAAAGTTTGAACCAGTTAACAAGAGCTCTAAAGTCTGAACCAGTTAACAAGAGCTCTAAAGTCTGAAGTCTGAACCAGTTAACAAGAGCTCTAAAGTCTGAACCAGTTAACAAGAGCTCTAAAGTCTGAAGTCTGAACCAGTTAACAAGAGCTCTAAAGTCTGAACCAGTTAACAAGGGCTCTAAAGTCTGAACCAGTTAACAAGAGCTCTAAAGTCTGAACCCTGAACCAGAGATCTGAACCCTAAACCAGAGCTCTGAACCCTAAACCAGAGCTCTGAACCCTAAACCAGAGCTCTGAACCCTAAACCAGAGCTCTGAACCCTAAACCAGAGCTCTGAAGTCTTAACCAGAGCTCTGAAGTCTTAACCAGAGCTCTGAAGTCTTAACCAGAGCTCTGAAGTCTTAACCAGAGCTCTGAAGTCTTAACCAGAGCTCTGAAGTCTTAACCAGAGCTCTGAAGTCTTAACCAGAGCTCTGAAGTCTAAACCAGAGCTCTGAAGTCTAAACCAGAGCTCTGAAGTCTAAACCAGAGCTCTGAAGTCTAAACCAGAGCTCTGAAGTCTAAACCAGAGCTCTGAAGTCTAAACCAGAGCTCTGAAGTCGCAGTAATCATTCATTGCGCTCAAGTGACCGTGTTTTACTTTCAACTAGTAATATGATCTATAAGCCCAAGAAGCGCAAACACTTGTGATAAACCCCTTATCGCCCGGGCACAAACATTTGCGCTCCACACGTAATCTGGCCCTTAAAGGGTAATAAGAGAAAAGCTGCAGACACAGGAGGTAAAAACAAAAGCATGGTGAGTAGTAACAATGCTACTGTAGTTGTACCCAGCAGTTTAATGTCCCTTAGAGATTTCCTTCTGTTATCAAGTTCACTTGGCATACTTTGTTATAAAGCATATCTAGGTAGCAATACACTACTTAGGGGTTGGTTGCTACACATATGCTGCTTGTTACTGGCTCACCACACTTTCTTTGTAGGGGTTATATGCATGCAATAGTACAATAATAAAATGATCTAACATATTGGTGCATCTCCTTTTTGTACTAGTATGTCCCTTTAACACTAATTACTAGATATTTTAATGGCTGAAATACCAATCAAGGTGTTGTGTATGCCCTACTAATCAATGTATTCTGTATGGTTATATACCTTTCTACTTGCTGTCTGAAAGCTATTAGCAGTTTAATGTGGTATATGAACCAAAATAAATATTTATACAGCCCCACTTGTAACCTTTGTTAACGCCCCTCTTCAACAAACTGCCATGGAAAAAAATAGATCTGTTTTTATTATTTTGCAACTCTATTTTTCACCTCTTTTATTATGTTTGTGCCCCAATAGATATTATTTTTGTGCCGTTTTATATATTATTTTTGCACTCCATTTTTTTTTTTTGCACTGCAATATATATGTTTTTACGGTCTAATATACATTGTTATTGCACTTTGTTATATATTATTTTCGCGCCTTGTTGATCCCTTTTATTTTCTAACATTGCTTCTACAACTGGTAGAGAATACATTTCCAAAGCTGTTCTCCATAGTAGTTATGGAAAACTTTAATGCAGGAACTTGCAGGTGAAATGTCAGTCCGCTATAGGAGAAAAGAAATGATAAATTTGTAATATGTCAAATTAATGAGGTGTACTATAGAAAATACGACTAAATCTCAATTTTAGGTGCATTTTTGAATGGTAAATAGGGGCATTTATTTGTGTGTGCATTCAGGCCATATATCTACGATATTTATCAGGAAAACAATTCTGGTAGTATGCCCTGTAGCTAGAAGAATCACAGACCTTTAACAAGTGCAAGAGCAAAGAACTTACACTAAACATTAGCCAAATAGGCCTTACTTTCAAGGCCGGATTGGCCTACCAGGATATCAGGAGATTTCACGGGGGAGCTGAGGCAGCTGAAGCTGGAAAAATACAATTTAAAGAGGTGATTAATAGATAAAGTTGTGTTGTAGGGTGCCTAAATAACAACAATCTGGCACTTTTATTTAATACAAACTAATATAATTTAATTCTGAAAAAAAAATCTATTGGGGGAATGAGTATCCCAGTAATCTCCTGTGAGAAAAATGGGTGTGCTGATACTACTGACTCAACGGAAAATAGTGCTGGTCTCCAAATTTTCTAGGACTGCTTTTGCAAATGAATAACATGCTTGCAAAACTGTAGCCATATAGTGCTCAAGACATGTGCACGCTCCTGAGCCTACGTCCAGGCTTTTCAGCAAAAGATAAAAAGAGAGCAAAGACAAATTTATAATAGAAAAAAATTGGAAGGTTGTTCAAAAATGCATGCTCTATCTGAATCATAAAAGAAAAAAACTGGGGTTCATGTTCCTTTAACAAGTGCAAGAACTTACACTAAAATTTTAAGAGAAGGTAAAGTCAAACTTAAACATTCACGAATCAGATAGAGCATTCTGTTTTAAGCAATCTTCCAATTTACTTCTATTACCAATTTTGTTTACTTCTCTTCTTATCCTTTGTTAAAATTAATCCTAGGTGAGTTCAGGAGCGTGCACGTGTCCTTACCCATCTAGCAGCAGTGTTTGCAACAATTTTTATATCAATGTTATAAATAGTTGTAAATTATGCTGCCACATTGTTTCTGTAGCATTCTGTAACAGCAGTGCTTGTAACTATGTATAACATTGCTATAAACATTGTTGCTGCCAGTTGGCTATGAACACGTGCACGCACCTGAGCTCAATATAGGATTGCTCTTTCACAAAATATATCAAGAGAACTAAGCAAAATCGGAAAGTTGTTTAAAAATTGTATACTCTATCAAATGTATTAAAGTTTAATTTTGACTATACTCTCCCTTTAAAGTGAAGGTCCATTTTGATGAATTAGTGCCCGGTTTTTAATAAACCTATTAAAATCAAGGGCACTTTAATTCATCTAAATTTACATTTCACTGTTTTCTTCAAAAACGTACCTTTTAATCCTGAATGCCACTCCAGTGATTCCCCCGGTCGTCGGAAACCTCTGCAGACGTCAGAAATGATGAATCAGGCTTCCTCCAATCAGAGCTTCACCCCAGGGGAATCTTGGCCTGATGCAACGCTGTGATTGTAGGAAGCTGGATTCGTCATTTTGGACCCACAAAGACGGCTTGCGACGGGCGGAGGAAGTGCTGGAGCGGCTGCCAGGATTTAAAGGTAAGTTTTTGAAGAAAACAGTGAAATGTCAATTTTGATGAATTAAAGTGCCCTTGTTTTTAATAGGTTAATTAAAAACCGAGCACTAATTCATCAAAATGGACCTTCACTTTAAGGCTACAATTAGATTTACTATTTAAATGTTGGCACCAAAACTGTACATATCAAAGCAGTGCTAGACTAGTAAAGTTGGTAGTATTTTGGTGTCATTTAAAATTATATTGGAGGTTCCTCTCAACACCTTTACTGAAGTGACCAATAGCTGTGCATCCCCAGCATTCTATAGTTCTACAGTTACAAGCAGTATCAAACAATAAGGATTAAAAAAAGGTTGCTAAAAGGTTTTTTTTACCCAGAAATCAGTAGAATGTTTACAAGAGCATTAATTGGTGGGTAAGCTCTGTGCCTGTCAATCAAGCTGATGCACAAGATCATTCTTACCAATCAGTGTCAATCTAGTATTTAAAAAGGCTAAAGCAGACATTTTTTAAAACCTTTTTAGTTACAAAGTGTCTTACGGTAGTGTGCTGGGGCATCACAGCCCTGTATATTAAATTGCAGTACACATAAATCCACTTCAAATTAAATAGCATGTATTGTATGCTTGAGCCACCACATTAGGCGCATGCACAAGTCAGATGTGCATGCATGTTATTGTGCATAATTATTGCACATTGCAGAAAGTAGTTCTGACCAAAATGTTCTATGCACTACTATCAATTTAACCCTGCCATTTACTTGCATAATTTAGTCTTGCACTTATTAACCCCCGTGTAAAGTGTAAGTATTTTAACCATCTCTGGCAATGCATGTGTTTAAGAAAGAATATAACACCTCTCTATTTAATTTAACCCTTTGACTTCCAACGAGAGGTACAAAGACATACACAGATAAACATACAGTATGTGTTTTACACACAGCTAGATTAAAAGGGACTGTCAATGTTACATAAAACATTGCATTAATGCAATACTCAGGCAAATAAGCTATAGTAAGGCTTTTTAACCCCTTAAGGACCACAGCACTTTTCCATTTTCTGAACGTTTTGGACCAGGGCTATTTTTAAATTTTTGCTGTGTTTGTGTTTAGCTGTAATTTTCCTCTTACTCATTTACTGTACCCACACATGTTATATACCGTTTTTCTCGCCATTAAATGGACTTTCTAAAGAATCCATTATTTTCATCATATCTTATAATTTACTATAATTTTTTTTATAAAATATGATGAAAAAAAACACACACTTTTTCTAACTTTGACCCCCAAAATCTGTTACACATCTACAACCACCAAAAAACAACCAAAATAGTTTCTAAATTTTGTCCTGAGTTTAGAAATAACCAATGTTTACATGTTCTTTGCTTTTTGTGCAAGTTATAGGGCAATAAGTACAAGTAGCACTTTGCTATTTCCAAAGCACTTTTTTTCCCCAAAATTAGTGATAGTTACATTGGGACACTGCTATCTGTCAGGAATCCCTGAATATCCCTTGACATGTATATAATTTTTTTTAGTAAACTAGGCCCATTTTGGTATATTTCATGCCACCATTTCACCACCAAATGCGCTCAAATAAAAATAATTGTTCACTTTTTCACAAACTTTAGGTTTCTCACTAAAATTATTTACAAACAGCTTGTGCAATTATGGCACAAATGTTTGTAAATGCTTCTCTTTGATCCCCTTTGCTCAGAAATAGCAGACTTATATGGCTTTGGCGTTGCTTTTTGTAATTAGAAGTCCGCTAAATGCCGCTGTGCACCACACGTGTATTATGCCCAGCAGTGAAGTGTTTAATTAGGGAGCTTGTAGGGTTAATTTTAGCTTTAGTGTAGTGTAGTAGACAAGCCAAAGTATTGATCTAGGACCATTTTGGTATATTTCATGCAACCATTTCACCGCCAAATGTGATCAAATAAAAAAAAAATCGTAACATTTTTCACAATTTTAGGTTTCTCACTGAAATTATTTACAATCAGCTTATGCAATTATGGCACAAATGGTTGTAAAAGCTTCTCTGTGATCACCTTTGTTCTGAAATAGCAGACATATATGGCTTTGGCGTTGCTTTTTGGTAATTCGAAGGCCGCTAAATGCTGCTGCGCACCACACTTGAATTATGCCCAGCAGTGACAGGGTTAATTAGGTAGCTTGTAGGGTTAATTTTAGCTTTAGTGTAGAGATCAGCCTCAAACCTGACACATGATTCAGGAATAAAACATATTAAATATGCACAGCTTAAATTGTAATTGTAACTGGATGTGCAAAAATCACTTACAAATTCGTACTTATAAAGCACAAAATACAAAGTGTAATTTTTTTTAAATAAAATGGGCTGAACATGGGTGTATATGAAATTGTGTCTCTAATCCTAGTGAAATTCTGTACAGATTTTCGCACTACAGATCTAACAGTATTTTCTCGCAAACTAAAAGGTGGCAAGCTTTTCTCAAAACACTGAAAATACTTATAACCCTAATAAAAAATAACCACATCCATACAAACATATAGGCAATTGTAAGATGCTATAGGCAGGAAGCAGCGTAATGTGATTTATATTGGCTGCAGGATTTAATTTTTAAAGTGCACTTACTGCTCACTACTAACTGCGCTCCACAGTGCGAAGTTTCCCTATCCAGCGAGCTCCATTATATTCAATAGGAGACATCTCACCACTCGCAGGGGATTGCCATTTTTTACAATAATTCCACTAGTGCAGCCCCTGCAAGGGTCAGTGTGAAAAACCACGTCTGATTTGGTGATCATCGATAGAGACAGCGCTGTCATGCAAGCGTGGTAGCTTTACTCACCCAAAAAGCACTGGATGAGGGAAGAGGCAGCTGGGGCACCACCTCAAGATCAATTTTAAAGGTAAATTTTAGTTAATCAAATGCCAAATTTAAAACTTTGATTGCATTAGGGCAAAGTTTTAGTTAAAGGGACACTGAACCCAAATTATTTCTTTCGTGATTCAGATAGATCATGCAATTTTAAAGGGACAGTCTACACCAGAATTGTTATTGTTTTAAAAGATAGATAATCCCTTTATTACCCATTTCCCAGTTTTGCATAACCAACACAGTTATATTAATATACTTTTTACCTCTGTGATTATCTTGTATCTAAGCCTCTGCAAACTGCCCCTTTATTTCAGTTCTTTTGACAGACTTTCAGTCTAGCCAATCAGTACCTGCTCACAGATAACTTCACGTGCACGAGCACAGTGTTATCTATATGAAATACGTGAACTAACACTCTCTAGTGGTGAAAAACTGTTAAAATGCAATCTGAAAAGAGGTGGGCTTCAAGGTCTAAGAAATTAGCATATGAACCTCCTAGGTTAAGCTTTCAACTAAGAATACCAAGAGAACAAAGCAAAATTGGTGATAAAAGTAAATTGGAAAATTGTTTAAAATTACATGCTCTATCTGAATCATGAAAGTTTATTTTGGCCTAGAATGTCCCTTTAAGCAACTTTCTTATCTACTCCTCCTATTCATTTTTCTTCGTTCTCTTGATATCTTTATTTGAAAAAGAAGGCATCTAAGCTTTTTTTTTTTATTCAGCACTCTGGACAGCACTTTTTAATTGGTGGATGAATTTATCCACCAATCAGCAAGGACAACCCAGGTTGTTCACCAAAAATGGGCCGGCATCTAAACTTACATTCTTGCATTTCAAATAAAGATACCAAGAGAATGAAGAAAATTTGATAATAGGAGTAAATTAGAAAGTTGCTTAAAATTTCATGCTCTATCTGAATCATGAAAGAAAAAATGTGGGTTCAGTGTCCCTTTAACTCTCCCTTTAAAGAAAAACGTTCAAGTAAACTACAGCAGCTTTTGCCTCTCCATGTTGCTGTTCCCTGGATACAAGAGCTAAGGAAACCTTGTATTTATTGCTATGTCTATCAAAATAGTTAATGATTGAGCCTGAGAGTAGGCCAGAAAAACAGAGGCCACCATTATTTACATGAACTCCATTACTGCCTTTAAGTTCTGGAGCCCTGTCCCCTCTGTATGTTAAAGGAACAGAAGGCTCTAAATAAATCATACACACAATGAAGTATTCAAAGCAAAGATTAGCCTGTGAGCAATTCGTAGATGTGTTTAAATATATCAGTTTAAATATTAAAGAAATAAGCATAAAAGTTTAGTCTCCCTAATGTAATCGATGTCTCTATACTGCTATCTAGGTTTCCTTTTTAAAAGGCTCTTATCTCCTCCTCTGAGGTCAACGGGGGACCCATATAAGGGACAGATTACAAGTGGGGCACTATCTTAAAGTGTGCCCTTAAAGGGGTAAATTTGCCTATTTATGGGCGCACGGTAAATAATCAGCCATTGCAAGTGGCTGGTTAATGCTCCTGCAAGTTTGCGGTTTCAGTTTGCCCTTGGTGCAATTAACCAGAGGTCAGACCTCTGGTTAAAAAGAAAAAAAAATGCCCAATTGCCCCCAAAATAAAAAGGACAGTTCATAAACATTTAAAATAAAGATAAGCATTTTAATTAAAAAAAAAAAAAAAACTGCACTAAGCAGTTATAAGGGGTTAAAGTGAGGGGATGTGGACTGCCTTTACATAGAGGTAAATGGTGGACTGTGTTTTCACTATAACTATATATATGTATATGCTTATATACATATATATTTAATATATGAATATACAAATATAAACACATAAATATATATGAATATATTCATATACATATATATTTATTTATTGATGCCCAACGCTGAGTGATTTGCCCCCTGCGCTGTGCTAGGTGGTTTGCCGTGTCTGTCAGCATTAAAACAATGCTTCTATTGGAGTCTATGGAAGCACGCTCTTGGCCAATGCGAACACGAGGTCGCATTCGCATTTGCACTGGTATTACTGAGTGGAGCGGAAACATCGCGCTTGCGTAAGCGCAATATTGCGCTCCACTCATAATCTAGCCCTAAATCAGTTACTTAAGTGATCAAAACATTGGCTGTGTAGCATAAAGCAAGGTTAGGCATGTGCAGTCTGGAGTCTGTACTTAAACATAGGTATTGATGGCAGATAAGAGCCATAGGCCCAGCAAGTCTGCCTGATATTACCTAAAAGTATAAACTTATCTAGTCTTTAGGATAGCCTTATGCTTGTCCTAGGCATTTTTAAAGTCCCCCACAGTGTTTGTCAAGTCTACCTCTTTTGGAAGTTTATTCCATAAATCAGTCACTCTTTCTGTAAAGAAGTGCTTCCTCGACTTCCAAATGTTCATGAGAAATAAAAAGCCCACAATAAGTCAGACTTAAAGGGACATGGAACCCATTTTTTCCATGATTCAGATAGAGCATGCAAAAAAAACAAAACAAAAAAAAAAACTTTCCAATTTACAATTTGGCTTTATTCTTTTGGTATCCTTTGTTGAAGGAGCAGCAGTGCACTACTGGGAGCTAGCTGAATGCATAAGGTGAGCCCATGAAAACATGCATATATGTGCAGCTACCAATCAGCAGCTAGCTGCCAGTAGTGCATTACCAAAAGATAGAAGTAATTTGAATAATTTTTTTAAAGTGCATGCTCTGTCTAAAACAAACATTTAATTTTGACTTTACTGTCTCTTTAAGGGATATTGTAGTCCAAAAATGACCTGCTCTAATTTGTTTTAGCACATGCAGACCTTGCAAGTCTATGTGTTTAACCCTGCAAAGTGATTAAACACGCAGGGGGTCAATCACAATCCATTAGAAATACTTAGCTAATTATTTTATATAGAAAATCACCATTAAAGTCTATGGAGATTTTTGTAGATAACCCCATCTGCTACTGATTGGCTCATCGGCTGTATCCACTCAATCAGTTCTTAAACTATGCGTTTAACCCCCTTGCAAAGGTTATACACATAGACTCATAGGGTCACTAGTGCCAAAAGTATATACTCTAATGAATTACAATGTGCCTAAAAATTGCAGGAAAATTTAGCAAATATAATATTAACAAAATATTACAAAGCTTTTATACTACACAAAATCATTTTATAATACATTCTCAAATATGTTTTATGTCAGTTCAACCCACTAGCTACTATCTAGGGCAGCCAAGTGTGTAAAAATAGAATCTTACAAAGACAGATGTTTTATGTAATGTGCGAGAATGTAATTATAAATATATATATATAGCAATGTGACCAATGCTATGACCTTATGCATATTTTATTTTATTATATATTGAAACCTGAAGGGCAACTGCCTCTTGTCCTCGTAATTCATATTTATAATCCCGAAATACCACATTCTCCATAAAGGTCAACATAGCGCATTTAAAAACATTCAGTCTCTATGCTTTTGGAGTCTATTTTTGAGCACTATGTAATACAATGTTTTTATTAGTTATACCAAAATAACAATCAGTGAAACAAATAGGAATGTGAAATACAATAAACACCCAGAAAGAAAGAGATACATTTTCTAACAGAAGTTAATTGGATATTTTTTTAAATAGCATAATTTATGAAAATCAACAAATCTTAATTTTTGCTTTAATATCCTGTTAATACTTGAGAGGTATACATACTATTAAAGGGATACTAAACCAATTTTTTTCTTTCATGATTTAGATAGAGCATACAATTTTTTGCAACTTTTTAATTTACTCCTATTATCAAATTGTCTTTGTTCTCTTTGTATCCTTATTTGAAAAATCAGAAATGTAAGGTTAGGAGCCAGCGCATTTTTGGTTCAGCATCTGGGTAGCGCTTGCTAATTGGTGACTACATTTAGTCACCAATTAGCAAGTGCTACCCAGTTGCTGAACCAAAAAATGTGCTGGCTCTTAAGCTTACATTCCTGCTTTTTCAAATAAAGATACCAAGAGAACGAATACAAATTTAAAAAAGGAGTAAATTAGAAAGTTGCTTAAAATTGCATGCTCTATCTAAATCATGAAAGAAAAGAAAAAATAGGTTTAGCATCCCTTTAAGTACGATGATTAACCATATTAAGGTTGTGTACTTATATTTTTAAAAATAAAAATAATTTTCTGTATCTTAGAGACTGGATTGGTTATGTTCCAGGAGGCCTGGTTGCTGCAGGTTTAGACATAGACTGTAATAATACAGAGTAGGCATGTGTGTAGGTAGTATCCTGATTGGGCAAGAGAATGCTACATGCAGCTGGGGTGTGGCTAAAATAATACCCCTTAAGCTTTCTGATCAACAAGAGGCACAGAGAGTTCTGGTAGCAGGACATAAAGAAGTTACCTCTCTGGCTTTCCCAAGGCAAAATAGCCCACACTGGCCAGTGTCACCCCCCCCCCCCCAAGAATCAGCTGCTAGGGTGCATGATTATTGTTTACTAAACTGGCTCTATACAGGCCACATATTATATCACAGCTTTTTTAATCTTAATGATACTGTATTCAGTCTGGAGAAATGTATGGCTAAGCAAAATTCACAGGTGATCCTTATGCGGGCCAAAACATGTTGAACAGTCTCTAAAACAATTGTCTAAGCAGACGTCCAACTTTTTAAACAACAAAATAAACAGAAAATGATGGATAAAAAAACTCAGTCTCTATGAAACTGAGTATTTTAAGGGACATGAAACCCACTTTTTTTTCTTTCATGATTCAGACAGAATATAATTTTAAACAACTTTCTAATTTACTTCTATTATCTATTTGTTTCGTTCTCTTGGTATCATTTGATGAAGGAGCAGCAATGCAGTAATGGTTTCTAACTGAACTCATGGGTGAGCCAATCACAATCAATATATATATATGCAGCTACCAATCAAAAGCTAGAACCTAGGTTCTCTGCTGCTCCTGAGCGTGCCTAGATAAACCTTTCAGCAAAGGATAACAAGAGAATGACGCATATTAAATAATAGAAATAAATTGGAAAGTTGTTTAAAATTGTATTCTCTATCTGAATCATGAAAGAAATTTTTTGGGTTTCATGCCCCTTTAAATGTCCTAGAGTTACAAGATGCATATTATTCACTAACACATTCGATTGACTTATTTTTTAACTCTTTTGTTCCCTGTCAAAAAGCATCATCTTAGCAGTCTCAATTTCTGCTGCTATAGTACTGATTTAATAAATAATTAGTTTAATGTGTCTGCCTTCTTAAATCTCCCTAAATTACATATAACAAATACATTATATATATATATTGGTACATTGCTGACAATGCTGGTGTTCAACAATCTCATTTTTACATATAGTACATGTAATTTTAATTTATATCTAAACATTGTTCCTCTTATGCAACTGATCTCTCCTTGTGCAGAAATGAATCTTCACTTTGCCTGTGATTATCTATGATACTAGGACTCCTTCTATAAAAAAGCAACACTTCCTGATTCTGTCACCTGCCCAGCCCTAGTCTGTCATCTCTATAATTCTTTCTTGTATTTAAGGCTAAAAAAAGAGAAAAGACAGCTGTGAAGTAAGCAGCCTTACCTGTACACGACCCAGGCGACAGAAGAGCTGGCAAATCCCCTTGTCACAAGTGCACAGGTGTCAGCCTCGGCTTATCACTGTGCCTGGCTGATCAAGCAAACAGGATTTGTGAGTGGGCAGGAAATAGCCCCTCCTCACTGGAGCACAAAGCCTAATCCCACATCCAATGGTCTAAAGCCCTGCTGAGTGCAGTCTCTGCTCCCGTCACTTTCCACCGTCTGCTTTTTCCTGTCTCACTATCTGTCTCTCACACACTTTCCCCTTCTCGCTCCCTGCAGTCTCTCTGTTCTTTGTGTTCTCTAGGTGACACCCAGTTGCCCTGTGAGTTTCCTGCCAAACCCAAAAGGCTGTATGTGTCTAGTTATACTATACTCACATATTTATGTGCCAGTCACACGTAAAACTATAACTCTTTAACTGTCAGATGGGGATTGCTCCCAGCTTTATTGTGTTTTGCACTCCTAACTGCCTAGGAGTAGTTTTAAAGAATGACTAAAATGTGTCTGTTGTATAATGTTATTTTTTTAATAAATTATTTTTAAAACAAACAAATTCATTCTCTCTCTTCTCTCTCTCTTTTTCTTTTTTCTCTCTTCTTTCTATCTAGCTTCTCTCTTTTTCTCTCCTCTTCTCTTCTCTCTCTCTCTCTCTTATCTTTTTCTCTCTTCTCTCACTCTCTTTATCTATCTCTCTTCTCTTTCTCTCTCTCTCTCAATCTTCTCTCTCTCTCCTCATCTTTTTCTCTCTTCTCTCACTCTCTTCTCTGTCTTTATCTATCTCCCCTCTCTTTCTCTCTTCTCTCTCTCATCTCTCTCTCTCTCTCTCCATAAATATACATTTATATACATACACACAGGGCATTTCTTTGATGGGGAATAGGTAATATTAGTAATCATCATGTAAATACTATAGTTTTAACAAGAGGGGGCTGAAAAATACATAAAATATTGTAAATAATTTAGTCTTTTTGCTTTTCTCAGTTACTGAGCAGACTAAATTATATTAATAACCAGAGTACTGGCACCTTTTTTTTTTTGAGAACCAGTGTTTTGTTATGTTTCCCTACCGCGTTACGTTTTCCTACCTACGGCCATTCCTACAATAAACTTACAAATACCCTTTGCACGCATGTGCTCACTGCTGCAGTCAGCAAACAGTATAGAACACTGTCCACAATTTAGGCACTAGCTGGGGACATGAGGCTTCCTACAACTATGTTATTTTATTCTGTATATTCAATTTTATTCTACTGATTTCTTTGATTAAAGGAGTGAATGTATTTCAATAAAGAAGACATAATATAAGTATTTATAAACATTTCCATTCATGATGAAATGCTAATACATGCCCATTTTGTAACTATTTATATTATGTCTGCTTTATTCAAATACGTTCATTCCTTTATTCAAAGAAAATAAGTATAATAATATATACTAATATATATATATATATATATATATATATATATATATATATATATATATATATATATATATATACCCATACACTTATTTCACATATTTAGACATATATATATGTGAAGCAACAACTTAAATTCCTATTCCATGTCACCTTCTCTGACGAGTCCAATTTTAAGCTTTGCCCAACACCTGGTTGTCTAATGGTTAGGTGGAGACCTGGAGAAGGCTACAAGTCACAGCGTCTCACACCCACTATGAAATTTGGTGGTGGATCAGTGATGATCTGGGGTTGCTTTAGCAAGTCTGGAATCTGGCAGATTGATCTTTGTGAAGGAAGCACGAATGAAGCCATGTACAATGTTATCCTGGCAGAAAACTTGCTTCCTTCTGCTCTGAAAATGTTACCCAACTTTGAGGATTGTTTTTTTTTTCCAGCAGGACAATGCTCCATGCCACACAGCCAGGTCAATCAAGATGCGGATAGAGGACCCCCAGATCAAGACCCTGTCATGGCCAGCCCAATCTCCACACCTGAACCTCATTGAAAATCTATGGAATGTGATCAAAAAGAAGATGGTTGGTCACAAGCCATCAAATAAAGCCAAACTGTTTTTTTTTTTTTTTAAATTAAAAAAAAATCAGCTTTATTGAAAATTTAAGTAAAAATTTACATTGTTCAAAATCCATACAATGAGATAAGAAATTCTGAATAATTTTAACAATCAAAGCACGAGACGCTTGAATTTTTGTGCCAGAAGTGGCATAAAGACAGCCAACAGGAATGTGAAATATAGGTGGAGAGCATGCCAAGATGCATGAAAGCTGTGATCAGGGTTATTCCACCAAATATTGATTTCTGAACTGTTGCGAAGTTAAAGGGACAGTCAAGTCCAAAAACAAATTTCATGATTTAAATAGGAAATGCCATTTTAAACAACTTTCCAATTTACTTTTATCACCAATTTTGCTTTGTTCTCTTGGTATTCTTAGTTGAAAGCTAATTCTAGGAGGTTCATATACTAATTTCTTAGACCTTGAAGACTGCCTCTAATCTGAATGCATTTTGACCACTAGAGGGCATTAGTTTATGTGTTTCATATAGATAACATTGAGTTTGTGCACGCGTCGTGAAGTGACCTAGGAGTGAGCACTGATTGGCTAAAATGCAAGTCTGTCAAAAGCACTGAAATAAGGGAGCAGTTTGCAGAGGCTTAGATACAAGGTATTCACAACACTAAAAAGTGTATTTCTATAACAATGTTGGTTATGCAAAACTGGGAGATGGGTAATAAAGGGATTATCTTTCTTTTTTATCAACAAAAATTCTGGTGTTGAGTGTCCCTTTAAAACATTAATATTGTGTTGTTGAAAAATGACTATGAACATTGTTTTCTTTGCATTATTCCAGGACTGAAAACTGCATCTTGTTTTTGTTGTTTTGACCATTTGTAATTTTCTGCAATGCTCTAAATGACAATATCTTTTAAATTTGGAATTTTGGAGAAATGTTGTTAGTAGCTTATAGAATATAATAGCTTATAAAGTATCTCATTTCCCCCAGATCGTATTATACTATAGGGGCACAGTCACTAAATAAAAATGTTGATGCACTACAAATTTTAATAAATTAATATATAACTAAATATAACTTTTTCTTCTAGAGTTTTTTTTCAGTGACTAACTAGTCATTTGTTTCTGCTAAGTTTATTTTAACTCACTTATCCAAGCAGAACCTGTCTACATACCTTCAGTTCAATGACCCTTGTACTGAGTGGTCACTGGTCACTAGGTGACTGTCAACATGTATCAGTCTCTGGAATGGTCGGTCATAAAAGAAACCAAATGAGGCTCACTTAAAGGGACATGAAACCCAAAATGTTTCTCTCATGATTTAGGTAGAACATTCAATTTTAAACAACTTTCCAGTTTACTTCTATTATCATATGTGCTTCATTCTGTTGATATCATTTGTTGAAGGAGCAGCTATGCACTACTGCTTTCTAACTGAACTCATGGGTGAGCCAATGACAATCAGTATATATATGCAGCCACCAATCAGCAGCTAGAACCTAGGTTCTTTGCTGCTCCTGAGCTTACCTAGATAAACCTTTCAGCAAAAGATAACAAGAGAAGGAAGCAAATTAAATAATAGAAGTAAATTGGAAAGTTGTTTCAAATTGTATGCTCTGTCTAAATCATGAAAGACAAAATTTGGGTTTCATATCCCTTTAAATAAAATATATATATATGTTTAATCCATATATCCATTAAAAACAGTTATAACTGGACATGATTAAAATAATTTAGATGAATTTTTGTATATGTGTTTGGACTGGCAAACACAAAAATACATGAAAATTCAAAGTGACTTGATTAAGGTGTTTTTGAGACGATTAAAGGGACATGAAACCCAACATTTCTTGATTCAGATAGAGACTACAGTTTTGAAAAAGTTTCCAATTTACTTCTATTATCAAATTTGCTTTGTTGTCTTGTTATTCTTTGTTAAAGCGATATCTCTAAGATAGGTAGTGTGCACATGTCTGCAGCACTCCATGAAAGAAAGTAGTGCTGCCATCTAGTGCTCTTGCTAGTATAGTTCTGCAGACACGTGCACACTCCTGAACTTATCTTTCTGCCTTTCAACAAAGGATAAGAAAACAAAGAAAACTTGATTATAGAAATATATTGGAAAGTTGTTTAAAGGGCCACTAAATCCAAATTTTTTCTTTTATGATTCAGATAGAGAATACAATTTTAAACAACTTTCCAATTACTTCTATTATCTAATTTGCTTCATTTTTTAGATATCCTTTGTTGAAGAAAGAGCAATGCACATGGGAGAGCCAATCACACGAGGCATCTATGTGCATGCAACCGATCAGCAGCTACTGAGCCTATCTAGATATGCTTTTCCAGCTAAGAAATATCAAGAGAATTAAGCAAATTAGATAATAGAAGTAAATTAGAAAGTTGTTTAAAACTGCATGCTCTTTCTAAATTATGAAAGAAAAAATTTGAGTTTCATGTCCCCTTTAAAATTGTATGTTCTATCCCCAACCATGAAAGAAAAGTTTTGGGTTTTATATTCCTTTGAGAAAAGCTTTTTTCTTTCATGTAATTGGCAAGAGTCCATGAGCTAGTGACGTATGGGATATACATTCCTCCCAGGAGGGGCAAAGTTTCCCAAACCTCAAAATGCCTATAAATACACCCCTCACTACACCCACAACTCAGTTTTACAAACTTTACCTCCTATGGAGGTGGTGAAGTAAGTTTGTGCTAAGATTTTTTATGATTCTTTTATGATAAGCGCTTCTAAGCATTCTGAAGCCCAATTCGTCTCAGAGTACAGTGTTTGTCAGAGGGATGTGAAGAGAGTATTGCCTATTGATTTTATGGTTTCTCTCACAGGAAATCTTTTCAAGGGTTCTCTGTTATCGGACGTAGGGATTCATCTCCTACCTCCCTTTTCAGATCGATGGGTGTCTTTCGTCAAGTATGTATCATTATTTAAGACACTCTCAGCTATGGTTGGCGCTTTATGTATTTAAAGTTCTAAATATATGTGTTTACTTATATTTGCCATGAGTCAGGTCTATGTATATTTCCCTTTGCAGTCTAGCAGTTTCAGTATGGGAATCATGTTTTAGGAAGTAATTTTTTAAATATTTTCTTACCTGGGGTTTAGTCTTTTTTCTAATTTGACTTGTTTCTTTAAAATTTGCGGGCAAATTTAGGCTTGCGAGGGCGCAAAATGCTGTTATTTATTGGCGCGAGAATTTTATACTTCCTTTTGCGGAGTGCGTCATACTTGGCGCCAAATTTTTTTGTTTTATTTTAACCTACTTCCTATATGCTCCTTGCCTTCTTTATGCTCAGAGGGCTATGCTATTTGCTTTTTTGCCTATTTTAGCATTTTAATTTTTTCCTATTCCTGAAACTGCTATACGAGGAAATAAGATATTTTGTTGTTAAATGTTATTTTTTTCTTTTACATTTTGCAAGATGTCACAATCTGATACTGTCTCAGAAGCTGCTGTAGGAACCCTGCTGCCTGAACACAGTTCTACCAAAGCTAAGTGTATCTGGATGTAGTATGTAACAGTTGTCATGATAAGCTTTTGCATGCAGAAAATGTTTCTATTAGTACTAGTACAGTATCTGTTGTTCCTTCAACATCTAATGTACATGATATCCCTGTTGATATGAAAAATTATATTGCTGATGCGATACAGAAGGCAATGGCCTCTAGTTATCAATGTCTGTCGGACCTGATCCGACAGTGCGGATCAGGTCCGACAGACATCGCTGAATACGGCGAGCAATACGCTCGCCGTATTCAGCATTGCACCAGCAGCTCACAAGAGCTGCTGGTGCAACGCTGCCCATCGGCCGCCAGCAGGGGGTGTCAATCAACCCGATCGTACTCGATCGGGTTGTATTGCGGCAATGTCTGTCTGCCTGCTCAGAGCAGGCGGACAGGTTATGGAGCAGCGGTCTTTGTGACCACTGCTTCATAACTGCTGTTTCTGGCGAGCCTGTAGGCTCGCCAGAAACACGTGGCATCAAGCTCCATACGGAGCTTGATACATATGCCCCTATGTCTGCTATTCCGTCTTCTAATAAACGTAAAAGGTCTTTTAAAACTTTTAATGATACTGATGAATTTTTTAATGACCGACAACAAACTAATATATCCACTTCTGACGAGGATCTCTCTGACTTAGGAGATCCTGCTTCAGACATTGACATTGATCAATCAACTTATCTTTTTAAGATTAAGTATATTCGTTTTTGTTGAAAGGAGTATTGATTTTTTTTTATATTGAGGAGTCTGGTCCTCTTGATAACAAATCCATTAAACATTTAAATTCTGTTTATAAACCTCTTTGATTACTCTTGAGTTTTTTTTTTTGTTCCTGATGCTATTTCTGATGTGATTCCTAAAGAATGGTCTAAGCCTGGTACTTCTTTTGTTCCTTATTCTTTCTAAGTTTAAAAGGTTGTACCCTTTGCCAGTGGCTAATTTAGAGTTTTGGGAAAAATTCCCTAAGGTTGATGTTCCGACCAGCCAATAGAATGCAAGCTCAATTTGATTGGCTGATTTGAACTCCGATTGAACTTGAATCTGATTGGCTGATTCAATCAGCCAATCAGATTTTTCCTACCTTAATTCCGATTGGCTGATAGAATAAGAAGATAGAAGATGCCGCTTGGATGAAGACTTTGGACCCTCTGGAGGACCTCTTCTTGCTGGATAGGATGAAGACTTCGGACCCTCTGGAGGACATCTTCTTGCCGGATAGGATGAAGACTTCGGACCCTCTTCTGGACGGATCGGTGATACCCGGCTGGGTGAATACAAGGTAGGGAGATCTCCAGGGGCTTAGTGTTAGGTTTTTTTAAGGGGGGTTTGGGTGGGTTAGATTAGGGGTATGTGGGTGATGGGTTGTAATGTTGGGGGGGTATTGTATGTTTTTTTTACAGGCAAAAGAGCTGATTTCTTTGGGGCATGCCCCGCAAAAAGCCCTTTTAAGGGCTGGTAAGGTAATAGAGCTGTTAACTTTTTATTTTAGAACTAGTCCTAAAGCCCGTGTACACGGGCCAATTTTTTAGGTACCGCGGTTCCAACCCTTGCTCCCTCTCTCTCCCACCTCTCTTTTGCACTCTCTCTCTCTCCCCCCCTCTCTTTTGAGTTCTCTCTCTCCCCCTTGTTTTGCACTCTTCCCCCTCTTTTGCTCTCTCTCTCCCCCCTCTATTGCTCTCTCTCTCCACCTCTTTTGCTCTCTCTCCCCTCTTTTTGGCTCGCTCTCTCCTCTTCCCCCCCTCATCTGCTCTCTCCCCCCTCTTGCCTCTCCTCCTTCGCCCTCTTTTGCTCTCTCTCTCCCCTATTTTTGCTCTCTCCCCCCTCTTTTGCTCTCTCTCTCCCCCCTCTTTTGCGCTCTCTCTCTCTCTCCTCCCCTCTCGTTTGCTCTCTCTCCCCCTCTCTTTTGCTCTCTCTCCCCCCCTCTCTTTTGCTCTCTCTTCCCCTCTCTTTTGCTCTCTCTCTCCCCCTCTCTTTTGCTCTCTCTTCCCCTCTTTTGCACTCTCTCTTCTCCTGTTTTGCTCTCTCTCCCCCTTCTCTTTTGCGCTCCTCATCCCCCTCTCTTTTGCACTCTCTCTCCCCCTCTTTTGTGCACTCTCTCTCCCCCCTCTCTTTTAAACTCTCTCTCCCCCCTCTCTTTTGAGCTCTCTCTCCCCCCCTCTCTGTTGAGCTCTCTCTCCCCCCCCCTCTGTTGAGCTCTCTCTCCCCCCCTCTCTGTTGAGCTCTCTCTCCCCCCCTCTCTTTTGAGTTCTCTCTCTCCCCCTTGTTTTGCACTCTTCCCCCTCTTTTGCTCTCTCTCTCCCCCCTCTTTTGCTCTCTCTCTCCCACCTCTTTTGCTCTCTCTCTCCCTCTTTTGCTCAGCTCTCTCTCTTTCCCCCCTCATCTGCTCTCTCCCCCCTCTTGCTCTCTCTCGCCCTCTTTTGCTCTCTCTCTCCCCTATTTTTGCTCTCTCCCCCCTCTCTTTTGCTCTCTCTCTCCCCCTCCTCTGTTTGGCGCTCTCGCTCTCTCTCCCCCCTCTCTTTTGCTCTTCTCTCCCCCCTCATCTTTTTGCCTCTCTCTCCCCCCTCTCTTTTGCTCTCTCTTCCCCTCTCTTTTGCTCTCTCTCTCCCCCTCTCTTTTGCTCTCTCTTCCCCTCTTTTGCACTCTCTCTTCTCCTGTTTTGCTCTCTCTCCCCCTTCTCTTTTGCGCTCTCTCCCCCTCTCTTTTGCACTCTCTCTCCCCCTCTTTTTGTGCACTCTCTCTCCCCCCTCTCTTTTAAACTCTCTCTCCCCCCTCTCTTTTGAGCTCTCTCTCCCCCCCTCTCTGTTGAGCTCTCTCTCCCCCCTCTCTTTTGAGCTCTCTCTCTCCCCCCACTCTTTTACGCTCTCTCCCCCCTCTTTTTTGCGCTCTCTCCCCCTCTTTTTTGCGCTCTCTCCCCCTCTCTTTTGTGCTTTCTCCCCCTTGCGCTCTCTCCCCCTCTTTTTTGCGCTTTCTCCCCCTCTCTTTTGTGCTCCCTCCCCCTCTCTTTTGCCCTCTCTCTCTCCCTCTTTTGCTCTCTCTCTCCCTCTTTTGCACTCTGTCTCCCCCTTCTCTTTTGCGCTCTCTCCCCCTCTTTTGCGCTCTCTTTTAAACTCTCCCCCCTCTCTTTTTGCGCTCTCTCTCCCCCCTCTCTTTTGAGCTCTCTCTCCCCCCTTTCTTTTGAGCTCTCTCTCTCCCCCTCTCTTGCGCTCTCTCCCCCTCTCTTGCTCTCTCTCCCCCTCTCTTTTGCGCTCTCTCCTCTCCCCTCTTTTGCGCTCTCTCTCCCACCTCTCTTTTAAGCTCTCTCTCCCCCCCTCTCTTTTTGAGCTCTCTCTCTCCTCCCCCCTCTCTTTTGAGCTCTCTCTCCCCCCTCTCTCCTCCCCCTCTTTCTCTCCCACTCCTCTTTGCGCTCTCCTCTCCCTCTTTTGCTCTTTCCCCCTCTTCTGCTCTTCCCCCTCTTCTGCTCGATTTCTTTCTTTCCTTCCTTCCTTCCTTCCTCTGTTTTGGTCTCTCCCGCCGACCACGCCCCTCCCTCCCGTGCAGCCACGCCCCCTCGCCACGTCAGCCGGCCATGCCCCCTCGCCACGCCCCCATCACGGCACGCCCGACGCCGGTCACGCCCCCACCAGACAGCTTCCGCAGTGCGCACTACTCTGCAGCTGAAGGCCAGGTGTGTTTGTCCGCGCGCAGTTCACTACTGCGCATGACGGCTTCAGACAACACACTTGGCCTTTTATAATATAGGATAGGGTAGGGCATTTGTTATTTTGGGGGCTTTGTTATTTTTTTTAAGGGGGCTTAGAGTAGGTGTAATTAGTTTAAAATTCTTGTAATTTTTTTTATTTTGTGTAATTTAGTGTTTGGTTTTTTTTTGTAATTTAGTTTAGTTGATTTAATTGTAGGTAATTGTAGTTAGTTTAGTTAATTAATTTATTGATAGTGTAGTGTTAGGTTTAATTGTAACTTAGGTTAGGATTTATTTTACAGGTAATTTTGTAATTATTTTAACTAGGTAGCTATTATATAGTAAATAACTATTTAATAGCTATTGTACCTAGTTTAAATAAATACAAAGTTGCCTGTAAAATAAATATAAATAATAAAATAGCTACAATATAATTATTCGTTATATTGTAGCTTTATTAGGGTTTATTTTACAGGTAAGTATTTAGCTTTAAATAGGATTAATTTATTTAATAAGAAATAATTTATTTCGTTAGATTTAAATTATATTTAACTTAGGGGGGTGTTAGGGTTAGACTTAGCTTTAGGGGTTAATACATTTATTAGAGTAGCAGCGAAGTCCGGTCGGCAGATTGGGGTTAATAAGTGTAGGTAAAGTAGCGGCAACGTTGGGGGGGGGGGGGCATATTAGGGGTTAATAAATATTATGTAGGTGTCGGCGATGTTAGGGACAAGCAGGATTAGGGGTACATAGGAAATAATGTATGTGAGCCTGGCGGTGTGCGGTCGGCAGATTAGGGTGTTAAATTTTTTTTATTAGAGTGGCGGCGATGTGGGTGGACCTCGGTTTAGGGGTACATAGGTAGTTTATAGGTGTTAGTGTACTTTAGAGCCAGTAGTAAGAGCTTTATAAACCGGAGTTAGCCCATAAGCGTCTTACTCCTGACTTTTTTCTGCGGCTGGAGTTTTGTCGTCAGAGTTCTAACGCTCACCTTCAGCCCAAGGACTCTAAATACCAGCGTTAGGAAGATCCCATTGAAAAGATAGGATACGCAATTGGCGTAAGGGGATCTGCGGTATGGAAAAGTCGTGGCTGGAAAGTGAGCGTTAGACCCTTTCCTGACTGACTCTAAATACCAGCGGGCGGCCCAAAACCAGTGTTAGGACCCCTCTAACGTCGGTTTTGACGGCTAACGCAGAACTCTAAATCTAGGCCGATAGTATTTTGATTTAAATAGGTATTATTTAGTTAATAATTGTAACTTTAAAGTGAAGGTTAAGTTTACATGTGTTCAAGACATTAATGCATCATTGGCTAATATAATAAGCTGTTCGCTAAATTTATTCCATGTTATATGACATATTTCATTTTTTTTTATTATACTAAGCTGCCTACCGTTAGCGTCTAAACTCCACCCCACCTCAGCTTCTGGATTTTGGATGCTGTTACGTATAGAGCGGCCCCACCCGCTCTATGCGCATCTCCAAAGCTCGTACACGACGAGCGTAAGCATTGCGCATGAGCAAACCTCAGATGTCTATCACCAATGCGCATGCGATACTCCTCAATCACAAACAACAATGCGCATGCGTTAATCGCCGTTTGCAGCATAGCGCTGAAGGAACAACTATATAGTGTTCATTCAGTGCTATGTTGTGCGATTGAGAGATTAGCAGTTTTTGTTTAAGACCGAACACGTTGGTAACAATATTTAGTGTAGGTGGTCCTATTTAAAGCTACTACGCATGCGCAAACGGGAGCGCGCACTGGAGTACAAAATATAGAATAGGACAGTAGCGCATGCGCTTTTGGAATAGTAGGCGGGTGACGTAGATCCACGGCCAAGTAGATCCACGGCCACCTAACGGCCACCTAACGGCCAGAAATTC
Source organism: Bombina bombina (assembly GCF_027579735.1). Classification (NCBI taxonomy): domain Eukaryota; kingdom Metazoa; phylum Chordata; class Amphibia; order Anura; family Bombinatoridae; genus Bombina; species Bombina bombina. The sequence goes on from NC_069501.1 coordinate 467,676,906, forward strand.
AATTGGTACTTATAAGAACGTGATCAAGAGGGGAAAAAAAACAAAAAAAAGGGTTGTGTTAAAGTTAGGGGGTGTTAGGTTTAGGGTTAGGGAGTGTTAGGTTTAGGGGTTAATATAGTTTAATTTAGGTTGTTGCTATCTGGGGGCCAGCGGTTTAGGGGTTAATAGGTTTAGTTAGTATTGACGATGTTTTGGAACAGCGGTTTAGGGGTTAATAGGTTTAGTTAGCGTTTGCGGTGTGGGGGGCTGCGGTTTAGGGGTAAATAGGTTTAGTTCATCTTGGCGATTTGGGGGGGTGCGGTTGAGGGGTTAATTGGTTTAGTTTGTGTCGGCGATGTGGAGGGGATGCAGTTTAGTTTGTGTCGGCGATGTGGGGGTGCGGTTTAGGGGTTAATAGGTTTAGTTCATGTTGGCGATTTGGGGGGTTACGGTTTGGGGTTAATACGTTTAGTTTGTGTCCGGCACTGTGGGGGGTTGCGGTTTAGCGGGTTAAAAGGTTAAGTTTGTGTTGGCGATGTGGGGGTATGTGGTTTAGAGGTTAATAGGTTTAGTTCATGTCGGCAATGTGGGGGGTTAGGTTTAGGGGTTAATAGGTTTAGTTAGTGTGTGCGATGTGGGGGGGGGGTGCGGTTTAGAGGTTAATAGTTTAGTAGTGTTCCACAATGTTTTGGAATGGCGGTTTAGGGGTTAATAGGTTTAGTTAGTTCTCAGCGATGGGTGTGGGGGTGTGGTTTAGGGGTTAATAGGTTTAGTTTGTGTCGGCGATCATTCGGGATGGCGGTTTAGGGGTTAATAGGTTTAGTTAGTTCAACTTTCAGTGATGTCGGGGAATAATGGTTTAGGGGTTATAACTTAGACTTAGAGTTAGTTAGTGATGGTGAACTGCGGTTTAGGAAGGAACAATGAAAAATTCTGAATATGAATAATGGATCTGAAAATTCGGAAACATATTTATTCATTTTCGGAATTTTTCGGGATGTGCCGATTCGGCAATTCGGATGCATCGCCGAATTGGCCCAGAATTCCGAATTTGTCCGACATGAAACGCACATGTCTAGTAGAATGAACAGATATGATAGACTTGTCACTAAAGCCACAGATAGTATGCGTATATGCGTATGTAGAATGGTCTTTAAAAGTTACTCATTTGATGCAGAAAACACTTGGTATGCAGGCCTGATGTCAGGAAATACTTGGTATGCCGGCCCTGATGCAGGAAACACTGGTATGCAGACCTGATGCAGGAACACTGGTATGCAGACCTGATGCAGGAAACACTAGTATGCAGACCTGATGCAGAAAACACTGGTATGCAGACTGATGCAGGAAATAATGGTATGCCGGCCTGATGCAGTAAACCACGGGTATGCAGGCCTGATACGGGAAACACTGGTATGCAGGCCTGATCAAGTCAGGTTCACTCCTTGGGAGAGAAGGACCTGATAGTACGAGGAGAGTGCTAAATATTCTTTCAGGAGACCCACAGATTGAAGCTTCCCATTCTGGACCTTTCCCTGGACGCCAAAAAATCGTTTGACAGGTCAGATGGGGAATATTCATGGGAGGTTCTTAAGCAGTTTGGTTTCCCCTCCTGAGATAGTCTTGGCAATACAGGCCCTCTACTCAGATCCTTATGCCATGGTAAAGGGACTGGGGTTCTCCTCCTAAGAATTTAGAATATCCAATGTAATGCCGTCAGGGTTGTCCCCTCTCAACGTTGATCTTTACCTTGGTTGATTGAACCATTGGCCCAAGCTATCTGTTTGTCCTGGGTGGATTCTGGGTGTGTCAGTCAGGGCAGAGAGGGTGAAAAAAAATCGCTCTCTTTACAGACGGAATTACACTGTTCCTGACTTATCCAATTGGTTCTTTACCTGCCATTTTCGAGATAATTGAAACACTTCAGTAAACTTAGCTATTATTAAATTAACTTCTCTAAACGCGGGGTCTTACCTTTACATATTCCCAGGTTTGAACCTTGAAGTGCTGCACATCTTCATATGACATCCATTGGGTCGGACCAAAACTGTGAGGCATTTAGGGGTACAACCTGGGACTAGATCTTAAGCTAGTGCAGAGAAAAGACTATAACCTCCTGCTACTGGAGATCAGTACTCGATTGAATTCCTGGACTTTCCAAAGAGGTTTCCTGGCTAGGTCGCATAGCCTCCTTGAAAATGTCTATTTTACCCAAAATTCTACAGCTATTTCCAATGCTTGCCCCTCAATCTCCCTAAATTATTTTGAATAATTTTCATTCAATGTTTCTGTGATTTGTATGGTGAGATGGAAAACTGAGAATTTCAGGAAGGATACTTCAGAGAAGGTTTGGGGGGGAGGGGGGGGGGGGAGGAGTCTCCATGCCCAACATATCTGTTTAACTACAAGGGCACCCATTTAACCCCTATTTTCAATTGGGCTAACTTGGAGAGATGCAGAGATGGAAGGGATGTTGAACAGGCTTTTCCCTTCCCGTCATGAGTAGATTTGAGTGATCTTCCCCTATATACCAACTTACAAATGCGGAGAGTTGGTGTCTGCAATAAAATTCTCCTTGAGAACCTTGAGTCTTGGAAGGCACTTGACATTACCCAAAAATTGCGCCCCATCCTTCACCCCCATTTATTCAGTCTCAGGCCTTCTTTTAGGCCTTCCGGACTCCCATGGTCACTCAGTGGAGATCCTGAGACCTGATGATGATCTCCCAGCTATATTCTTTAGACTCGCTGGATGGACTCCCATGGCACTCAGTGGAGATCCTGAGACCTGATGATGATCTCCCCAGCTATATTCTTTAGACTCGCTGATGCCCCTGGCAAATTTTGCCCTGGGACTCCTTCGATACCTAATTGGATCTCATTTGAATATTACCAGCACTGTACAGCTTACTTTTATCTTATGGATTCCCTAAAACTAGCTTGAGAGCCTTAACAATTGGAGAGGGCCTGGGGGTCTGAGACCAGGCTTGCCCAGGTCCCTTTCCTGGCACTATGAAGCGATATTGTTGTCCATAGGAACAGAAAGGATATGGCAACCTAAAGCCTGGTGGAGTTTGATATTGTAGTGGTCCATTTCGGATAAAGAGGATCAATAGGGCTATCACACTTACAAAGAAAACCCTACATTGCGCTAAATAGCTGGAATTGTACATGAATATCCTGATGAAATTGTATTTTACTCCTCTCAGACTTTCCCAAATTCTACCCTACTCACCCCCCCCCCCCTTGTGCTGGCAACTATGTGGGGAGAAGGGGACTTACATTATGTTGGAGCTGCCCTACTCTGACCACCATGCTGGAGACAGGTCTTCCATCTTTACAAGAAGCTGGGTGTTAACCTTCAAATGAAAACCAGAAATAGCCTATTTAAACATTTTGCCAACCCAAAATGCCAAAGTCACTCTCAAGTCCGGTAATTTTTGTATTAGCTGCAAATGAAAATATGCATAGCAATTGAATATATCTAATGTTATAGATACATTCAATTATTTTTCTAAAATGCAGAAAAGCTTTTTTTTTTTTTTTATCAAAGCCTTAAGGGTTCAGTCTAGTCCAAAATAAACTTTCATGATTCAGATAGAGGAATTTCATTTTTAAAACAATTTTCCAATTTACTTTTATCACCAATTTGCTTTGTTCTCTTGGTATTCCTTAGTTAAAAACTAAACCTATGAGGTTCATATGCTAATTTCCTAAGCCCTTGAATGCCCGCCCTCTTCTCTCAGGGCATTTTGACAGTTTTTTCACCACTAGAGGGTGTTAGTTTATGTGTGTCATATAGATAACACTGTCCTCACGCACAGTGGAGTTCAGGTGAGCCAGCTCTGATTGGCTAAAATGGATGTCTGTCAAAAGAACTGAAATAAGGGGGCAGTTTGCAGAGGCTTAGATACAAGATAATCACAGAGGTAAAAAGTGTATTTATATAAATGTGTTGGTTATGCAAAACTAGGGAATGGGTTAAAAGGATTATCTATCTTTTTAAACAATAAAAAATTCTTGTGTAGACTGTCCCTTTAATAGAGAGGATGCCTATTGGAACATTTGGGAAACCTGGTCCCTCATTATTGGGAGACCCTCAAAGAAACAGACCCTGCGAAGGGATCTCCCCTCTCGTGTCTGATCTCCTCCCGAGCATGATTAAGGTATTGTAATGCTGCAACATTGGATTCATATTTTTACATTTTCATTGTATTTTATTTAGCAAAATACATTTTTTTCTTTTTTGTAAATTGTATACTGCTTATTTGTACAATAAAATATAAATATATTTTTACTTTATTCTCTGACACCTTTTTCTATATATATTGTACTCAAAATCTTCTATAAGATATAATACCATTTTTACTTATATAATATTATAGGTAGGTGCCTGGGATATAGATTTCAGAATAACCTTTCTCTAAGGCAGTTGCTTTCCAAACTGTGTGTCGGGACACACTAGTGTGTCGGCAGCAGTGTGTAGGTGTGTCCCTGCTTCAGCACAAATTTCTTTAAATTCAATTTTTTTTAATTTTTTGGGGGTTTCTGACTTTCCGTCTGCCTGCTACGTATAATCATATGGTTGACACGTTGATGGTGCCTAGTGAGTCACAGATCATCTTAACCAATTGGCGCAGCTCAGTGGGAAACTGAAACTATTCCCATGGCGGCTTTGGCAGCACATTGGCTCCTGACTGCAGGTGTAGTTCCCTTAATTGGCTCGTGACTGCATGAGTAGTCAGTGAGTGGGACAGCAGTGTGTTTTGCAGCGGTGGGCAGTAGTCAATCGGACTCACCGAGCTCCTGAGGCGGGCAGTTTAAACGCTGAGCTGAAGTCAGAAGCCCAGTGGTTTTTTTTTTGCAACTAGCTCCCAGTAGTGCATTGCTGCTCCTGATATCTTTATCTAATATTCCACCCAAATATCAGAAATTGTGTCATCCCCATCAACCTCATACATCCCACTTAAAATAGTAAGTAGCTATTGGTGTTAATTAAAAAAAAAAATGTAATTCTTGCACATAATACTGCTACTTGTAAATACATTTTATTATTATATAATTTATGTATGTGTCCGTATCTCTTTAAAACAAGTTAGTTTAACTCCTTTTGCTAGTACAACTGAATTAATTACTGTATCACGAAATGATGTAGGTCTGCAAAAGTGTGTCACCACAACATGAAAAGTTTGGAAAGCTCTGCTCTAAGGCATTATAAGGGGAAAAACGTACAAACCATTACAATTGGCACCCCAAATGGCTGAGAAGAAGATAATTTAAATATATTTTATTTAAATTATACCTAGGTCCTCGTTATAAGTAAGACTAAGGTACTAAGATAGCATGGTTAACAAGACATGCAGAATTTTCAAAAGCTGAATGAATTGTTTTAAAGGGACAGTTAAGTCAAAATGAAACTTTCATGATTCGGATAGAGCATGCAATTTTAAACAACTTTCCAATATACTTCTGTTATCAAATTTGCTTTGTTCTCTTGGTACCTTTTTTATAAAGAAGTAAAACTAGGTAGGCTCATATGAGTTTAGAAGTGTGCACGTGTGTTTAGTACTTTATGGCAGCAGCGCTTTGCAACATTATTTGTATCTTTGTTATACAATGGTGCAAAACACTGCTGCCATAGACTACTAAAGACACGTGCACTCTCCTGAGCTCTTATGAGCCTATCTAGTTTTACTAGTTTTTCAATGAAAGATACTAAGAGAATGAAGCAAATTTGATAACAGAAGTAAATTGTAAAACTATTTAAAATGGCATGTTCTATCTGAATCATAAAAGTTTAATTTTGACTTTACTGTCCCTTTAACCCTTTGTGCTCTCACTCCAAATGTTATAAAAAGTTTTAAGAAGGGAAAGAAAATTGCCAAACTATCGGCTAGATTACGAGTTTTGCGTTAGGCTGAAAAAGCAGCGTTAACAGGTCCTAATGCTGCTTTTTCACTACTGCTGGTATTACGAGTCTTGCAGGTTTAGGGGCACCGCACACTTTTTTGGCCTTACCGCAAACCGACTTACGTAAACTTCATTAAGTCTTTTTTTTATGGGACTTCCATAGCACCGGTATTACGAGTCTGTCCTGGGAGGCCAAAAAGTGAGCGGTACACCCTACCCCATCAAGATTCCTAACGCATTTTAAAGTCAGTAGTTAAGAGTTTTATTATACAACGCCATAGCATAAAACTCATAACTAAAAACCTAACTCAGGTTAGGTTTTATTTTACAGGTAAATTTGTATTTATTTTAGTTATGAGTTTATTTTAACTAGGTAGCTAGTAAATAGTTAATAACTATTTATTAACTAGTCTACCTAGTTAAAATAAATACAAACTTAGCTGTGAAATAAAAATAAAAACTAAGCTAGATACAATATAACTATTAGTTATATTGTAGCTAGCTTAGGGTTTATTTTACATGTATTTAGTTTTAAATAGGAATTATTTAGTTATTAATATATTTTTAGATTTATTTTAATTATATTAAAGATAGGGGTGTTAGGGTTATGTTAGGGTTAGGGGTTAATATATTTATTTAGTGTTAGTGATGTGGGAGGCCAGAGGTTTAGGGGTTAATAACTTTAGTATAGAGAGAGACATTGGGGGCGGCAGATTATGGGTTAATAAATTTATGCAGGTGGCGGCAACATTGGGGCAGCAGATTAGGGGTTAATAAGTTTAATGTAGGTGGCGGTGATGTTAGGGGCAGCAGATTAGGGGTGTTTAGACTCAAGATTTATGTTAGGGTGTTAGGTTTAAACATAAATTTTATTTCCCCATAGAGTTTAATGGGGCTGCGTTACGGAGGTTTCCGCTCCGTTATTGCAGGTGTTAGGCTTTTTTTAGCCGGCTCTCCCCATTGATGTCTATGGGGAAATCGTACATAAGCATGTCAAAGCAGCGCTGGTATTTGTGTGCGGTATGGAGCTCAACGCAGCCATATCGCCCGCAAACTCGGGGTTTTTGCAACTTGCAAGTTAGTAGCAAGCCACCCATAACGCAAAACTCGTAATCTGGCTGAAGGTGTAAAGAAAAATCTTGTAATGACAAGGTATTTATGGTCTCCCTAGGTATTAATATAAAAAATAAAAATAAAATATAAAAAGAGAGAGAGATGCACTCAGCTGAGACAGAACAAAAGCTAGAAAAACTTCCGTGCCTGTTCATTTTTGGGTGCCACTCAGGGTGCATACTCTTTTAGCACACTATGCCCCTTCACAGAGAAAAAATATCCTGTAGCATATCAGTCTGACCCTGCCCAATGACAGTCCAGCGCCGAAATACCAAGCAATTCTTCTCTGAACAAGAGAAAACAACAACCCCAGACGATCGTTTCGGCCTTTTGTGGGCCTCGTCAGTGAGGTGCAGTCGCATCCCTCTAAGGGCATGTGTGCAAGGAGTCCACGTCTGGTTTCCCCTTTTACTCTTAGGGAGACCCAAGAGCAATTTGCATAAATATAAAAAGAGAGAGAGATGCACTCAGCTGAGACAGAACAAAAGCTAGAAAAACTTCCGTGCCTGTTCATTTTTGGGTGCCACTCAGGGTGCATACTCTTTTAGCCACACTATGCCCCTTCACAGAGAAAAAATATCCTGTAGCATATCAGTCTGACCCTGCCCAATGACAGTCCAGCGCCGAAATACCAGGCAATTCTTCTCTGAACAAGAGAAAATAACAACCCCAGACGATTGTTTCGGCCTTTTGTGGGCCTCGTCAGTGAGGTGCAGTCGCATCCCTCTAAGGGCATGTGTGCAAGGAGTCCACGTCTGGTTTCCCCTTTTCTCTTAGGGAGACCCAAGAGCAATTTGCATAAATATAAAAAGAGAGAGAGATGCACTCAGCTGAGACAGAACAAAAGCTAGAAAAACTTCCGTGCCTGTTCATTTTTGGGTGCCACTCAGGGTGCATACTCTTTTAGCACACTATGCCCCTTCACAGAGAAAAAATATCCTGTAGCATATCAGTCTGACCCTGCCCAATGACAGTCCAGCGCCGAAATACCAGGCAATTCTTCTCTGAACAAGAGAAAATAACAACCCCAGACGATCGTTTCGGCCTTTTGTGGGCCTCGTCAGTGAGGTGCAGTCGCATCCCTCTAAGGGCATGTGTGCAAGGAGTCCACGTCTGGTTTCCCCTTTTACTCTTAGGGAGACCCAAGAGCAATTTGCATAAATATAAAAAGAGAGAGAGATGCACTCAGCTGAGACAGAACAAAAGCTAGAAAAACTTCCGTGCCTGTTCATTTTTGGGTGCCACTCAGGGTGCCACTCAGGGTGCATACTCTTTTAGCACACTATGCCCCTTCACAGAGAAAAAATATCCTGTAGCATATCAGTCTGACCCTGCCCAATGACAGTCCAGCGCCGAAATACCAGGCAATTCTTCTCTGAACAAGAGAAAACAACAACCCCAGACGATCGTTTCGGCCTTTTGTGGGCCTCGTCAGTGAGGTGCAGTCGCATCCCTCTAAGGGCATGTGTGCAAGGAGTCCACGTCTGGTTTCCCCTTTTACTCTTAGGGAGACCCAAGAGCAATTTGCATAAATATAAAAAGAGAGAGAGATGCACTCAGCTGAGACAGAACAAAAGCTAGAAAAACTTCCGTGCCTGTTCATTTTTGGGTGCCACTCAGGGTGCATACTCTTTTAGCACACTATGCCCCTTCACAGAGAAAAAATATCCTGTAGCATATCAGTCTGACCCTGCCCAATGACAGTCCAGCGCCGAAATACCAGGCAATTCTTCTCTGAACAAGAGAAAACAACAACCCCAGACAATCGTTTCGGCCCTTTTGTGGGCCTCGTCAGTGAGGTGCAGTCGCATCCCTCTAAGGGCATGTGTGCAAGGAGTCCACGTCTGGTTTCCCCTTTTACTCTTAGGGAGACCCAAGAGCAATTTGCATAAATATAAAAAGAGAGAGAGATGCACTCAAACCAGACGTGGACTCCTTGCACACATGCCCTTAGAGAGATGCGACTGCACCTCACTGACGAGGCCCACATAAGGCTGAAACGATCGTCTGGGGTTGTTGTTTTCTCTTGTTCAGAGAAGAATTGCCTGGTATTTCGGCGCTGGACTGTCTTTGGGCAGGATCAGACTGATATGCTACAGGATATTTTTTCTCTGTGAAGGGGCATAGTGTGCTAAAAGAGTATGCACCCTGAGTGACACATTATAATAAAATGGACATGCACGGAAGTTTTTCCAGCTTTTGTTCTGTCTCAGCTGAGTGCATCTCTCTCTTTTTATTTATGCAAATTGCTCTTGGGTCTCCCTAAGAGTAAAAGGGGAAACCAGACGTGGACTCCTTGCACACATGCCCTTAGAGAGATGCGACTGCACCTCACTGACGAGGCCCACATAAGGCTGAAACGATCGTCTGGGGTTGTTGTTTTCTCTTGTTCAGAGAAGAATTGCCTGGTATTTCGGCGCTGGACTGTCTTTGGGCAGGATCAGACTGATATGCTACAGGATATTTTTTCTCTGTGAAGGGGCATAGTGTGCTAAAAGAGTATGCACCCTGAGTGACACACTATAATAAAATGGACATGCACGGAAGTTTTTCCAGCTTTTGTTCTGTCTCAGCTGAGTGCATCTCTATCTCTCTCTTTTTATTTATGCAAATTGCTCTTGGGTCTCCCTAAGAGTAAAAGGGGAAACCAGACGTGGACTCCTTGCACACATGCCTTTAGAGAGATGCGACTGCACCTCACTGACGAGGCCCACATAAGGCTGAAACGATCGTCTGGGGTTGTTGTTTTCTCTTGTTCAGAGAAGAATTGCCTGGCATTTCGGCGCTGGACTGTCTTTGGGCAGGATCAGACTGATATGCTACAGGATATTTTTTCTCTGTGAAGGGGCATAGTGTGCTAAAAGAGTATGCACCCTGAGTGACACACTATAATAAAATGGACATGCACGGAAGTTTTTCCAGCTTTTGTTCTGTCTCAGCTGAGTGCATCTCTCTCTCTCTCTTTTTATTTATGCAAATTGCTCTTGGGTCTCCCTAAGAGTAAAAGGGGAAACCAGACGTGGACTCCTTGCACACATGCCCTTAGAGAGATGCGATTGCACCTCACGGACGAGGCCCACATAAGGCTGAAACGATCGTCTGGGGTTGTTGTTTTCTCTTGTTCAGAGAAGAATTGCCTGGTATTTCGGCGCTGGACTGTCTTTGGGCAGGATCAGACTGATATGCTACAGGATATTTTTTCTCTGTGAAGGGGCATAGTGTGCTAAAAGAGTATGCACCCTGAGTGACACACTATAATAAAATGGACATGCACGGAAGTTTTTCCAGCTTTTGTTCTGTCTCAGCTGAGTGCATCTCTCTCTCTCTCTCTCTCTCTCTCTCTCTTTTTATTTATGCAAATTGCTCTTGGGTCTCCCTAAGAGTAAAAGGGGAAACCAGACGTGGACTCCTTGCACACATGCCCTTAGAGAGATGCGACTGCACCTCACTGACGAGGCCCACATAAGGCTGAAACGATCGTCTGGGGTTGTTGTTTTCTCTTGTTCAGAGAAGAATTGCCTGGTATTTTGGCGCTGGACTGTCTTTGGGCAGGATCAGACTGATATGCTACAGGATATTTTTTCTCTGTGAAGGGGCATAGTGTGCTAAAAGAGTATGCACCCTGAGTGACACACTATAATAAAATGGACATGCACGGAAGTTTTTCCAGCTTTTGTTCTGTCTCAGCTGAGTGCATCTCTCTCTTTTTATTTATGCAAATTGCTCTTGGGTCTCCCTAAGAGTAAAAGGGGAAACCAGACGTGGACTCCTTGCACACATGCCCTTAGAGAGATGCGACTGCACCTCACTGACGAGGCCCACATTAGGCTGAAACGATCGTCTGGGGTTGTTGTTTTCTCTTGTTCAGAGAAGAATTGCCTGGTGGTTCGGCGCTGGACTGTCTTTGGGCAGGATCAGACTGATATGCTACAGGATATTTTTTCTCTGTGAAGGGGCATAGTGTGCTAAAAGAGTATGCACCCTGAGTGACACACTATAATAAAATGGACATGCACGGAAGTTTTTCCAGCTTTTGTTCTGTCTCAGCTGAGTGCATCTCTCTCTCTCTCTCTCTCTCTCTTTTTATTTATGCAAATTGCTCTTGGGTCTCCCTAAGAGTAAAAGGGGAAACCAGACGTGGACTCCTTGCACACATGCCCTTAGAGAGATGCGACTGCACCTCACTGATGAGGCCCACATAAGGCTTAAACGATCGTCTGGGGTTGTTGTTTTCTCTTGTTCAGAGAAGAATTGCCTGGTATTTCGGCGCTGGACTGTCTTTGGGCAGGATCAGACTGATATGCTACAGGATATTTTTTCTCTGTGAAGGGGCATAGTGTGCTAAAAGAGTATGCACCCTGAGTGACACACTATAATAAAATGGACATGCACGGAAGTTTTTCCAGCTTTTGTTCTATCTCAGCTGAGTGCATCTCTCTCTCTCTCTTTTTATTTATGCAAATTGCTCTTGGGTCTCCCTAAGAGTAAAAGGGGAAACCAGACGTGGACTCCTTGCACACATGCCCTTAGAGAGATGCGACTGCACCTCACTGATGAGGCCCACATTAGGCTGAAACGATCGTCTGGGGTTGTTGTTTTCTCTTGTTCAGAGAAGAATTGCCTGGTATTTCGGCGCTGGACTGTCTTTGGGCAGGATCAGACTGATATGCTACAGGATATTTTTTCTCTGTGAAGGGGCATAGTGTGCTAAAAGAGTATGCACCCTGAGTGACACACTATAATAAAATGGACATGCACGGAAGTTTTTCCAGCTTTTGTTCTGTCTCAGCTGAGTGCATCTCTCTCTCTCTCTTTTTATTTATGCAATTGCTCTTGGGTCTCCCTAAGAGTAAAAGGGGAAACCAGACGTGGACTCCTTGCACACATGCCCTTAGAGAGATGCGACTGCACCTCACTGACGAGGCCCACATAAGGCTGAAACGATCGTCTGGGGTTGTTGTTTTCTCTTGTTCAGAGAAGAATTGCCTGGTATTTCGGCGCTGGACTGTCTTTGGGCAGGATCAGACTGATATGCTACAGGATATTTTTTCTCTGTGAAGGGGCATAGTGTGCTAAAAGAGTATGCACCCTGAGTGACACACTATAATAAAATGGACATGCACGGAAGTTTTTCCAGCTTTTGTTCTGTCTCAGCTGAGTGCATCTCTCTCTCTCTTTTTATTTATGCAAATTGCTCTTGGGTCTCCCTAAGAGTAAAAGGGGAAACCAGACGTGGACTCCTTGCACACATGCCCTTAGAGAGATGCGACTGCACCTCACTGACGAGGCCCACATAAGGCTGAAATGATCGTCTGGGGTTGTTGTTTTCTCTTGTTCAGAGAAGAATTGCCTGGTATTTCGGCGTTGGACTGTCTTTGGGCAGGATCAGACTGATATGCTACAGGATATTTTTTCTCTGTGAAGGGGCATAGTGTGCTAAAAGAGTATGCACCCTGAGTGACACACTATAATAAAATGGACATGCACGGAAGTTTTTCCAGCTTTCGTTCTGTCTCAGCTGAGTGCATCTCTCGCTCTCTCTTTTTATTTATGCAAATTGCTCTTGGGTCTCCCTAAGAGTAAAAGGGGAAACCAGACGTGGACTCCTTGCACACATGCCCTTAGAGAGATGCGACTGCACCTCACTGACGAGGCCCACATAAGGCTGAAACGATCGTCTGGGGTTGTTGTTTTCTCTTGTTCAGAGAAGAATTGCCTGGTATTTTGGCGCTGGACTGTCTTTGGGCAGGATCAGACTGATATGCTACAGGATATTTTTTCTCTGTGAAGGGGCATAGTGTGCTAAAAGAGTATGCACCCTGAGTGACACACTATAATAAAATGGACATGCACGGAAGTTTTTCCAGCTTTTGTTCTGTTTCAGCTGAGTGCATCTCTATCTCTCTCTTTTTATTTATGCAAATTGCTCTTGGGTCTCCCTAAGAGTAAAAGGGGAAACCAGACGTGGACTCCTTGCACACATGCCCTTAGAGAGATGCGACTGCACCTCACTGACGAGGCCAACATAAAGGCTGAAACGATGTCTGGGGTTGTTGTTTTCTCTTGTTCAGAGAAGAATTGCCCTGGTATTTCGGCGCTGGACTGTCTTTGGGCAGGATCAGACTGATATGCTACAGGATATTTTTTCTCTGTGAAGGGGCATAGTGTGCTAAAAGAGTATGAACCCTGAGTGACACACTATAATAAAATGGAATGCACGGAAGTTTTTCCAGCTTTTGTTCTGTCTCAGCTGAGTGCATCTCTCTCTCTCTCTTTTTACTCCTTAGGTATTACCCAGCATGTGACCTTCAAGGGTTGGAGCATGATAATACAGTGGTTCATTTTAAACGCTTTGTTTATTAAAATAGTACTATCATCTTTGGGATGATTCTCTAAAGCTCTCTGGTCTGAGGTCCCACAAAACAAATTTTACAAAGGCAAATTTTTAGCTTGAAGAAACTGTTTATCTCACTTAGCAGATTCAGGATGTGAAGGAGAGACACCTACAATACCATATAATGCTTAAACAAAAATGTAAAAAAGTTTATGTGTGATTTCTCTACACGCCGGCAAGTTTGTGATAACAGGGCCCCTAAATGTTTACTTATTCATTTGATTCATAGAATAGTTTTCCATCAGTGATACATAATACAATCTAATACAGATGCATTCATATTTGTGTATAAATTTATAGACCACATCATAAAGTTCTTTATGAAGTAATTTACACAAACTGTTTCTTACAGACTGAAATGCTTGTCTCTTGGCTGCATCTGCCTCTCCAGATGATGACTCAAGACAGGAGAGTGTAGACATTACTTGATAGCACTTGTAAGAGTTCTAAAGGAAGAATTTGTCTGAAGAAACATTCCTCTCTAGGATCTGTAGTCAAGAGGTCCAAATGAATGTAACAGTTTTCACTAGCAATGTCAGACTCTGTGATGCAGAAAATGCTTTGACTGACAATGATTTTACAGTAGGGTTACCAGTTGTCCCTTCCAAAATACTAGCCAACCTTAGAGTAATAGGAGAGGATGGGTTAATAGGAGGTGACTCACATAATGACGCTTTACCCAATGTGAATGATCAACATTACTTTCATGCTTGCTTTTTTTATCATATCTATTCACATTAATTATATTATTGTTTTTATTAATAAATAAAGACTGGGGGTAAAACAATGTCTAATTTCATGTTTTATCACACAATTTATTATTAAAGTTAAAAGCTGCATAAATGAGGACAAAAAAGAAAAACATGTAAAATTACAAATTAGTTCCTTCTAAAAGACAACATTGAAGTCCAGTTAATTTAGGTCCATGATATATAACAGTAACACACATGGCTTTTAGTGCTAAAACAATATTTCTGTAAACTTCTGCTCATCTTTATCAGGTGGCAATTGATCACAGAAAGTCTCCCACTGTGGGATACATTTTGTAATGTAGAACAGAAGCTAAACAAACATATTTATATATCCCAAATCAACACATAGGAAACAGAATATTTAGGAGTGCCACCTGGCTCCAATAAAGTGTATATATATATATATATATATGGAAAAATATTACTCTCACTGGGTCCAAAAATTCTAAAGGACATGACTATGGGCCTATCTATGGTCTTTGTAATATGTTCTTCCTATGTGAAATTAAGGTCCGTTTTTAAGAAGTGTTGTATAAACTTTTTATGTGGAGAGATGTTCACTAATATTGGGATTGGTCAGTGCACTTTACATTTTACTCATATTTATGCTAAAGACACTGGGGCTTAGTTATCAACGTGTCTACTTTACGTGCCTTCGCTGGCCCAAAACGCCTGCCTAAGCTCGCCTACCATCGCCGCGGTGGACCTGAAAAATTTCGCCTAAGTTATCAAAAAATCTGTCAAAAGCCGCGCACCAAGTACGGGGCGATGAGCAGCGGACTGTGATAGTTATCACTCATCCGATCTCGCTGCTCTTTGGCTTTTTGACAGCTTTATTGATAAGCTGTCACTAAGCACCCACACTAACTACACTGTTCAACCCCCTATACCGGCGCTACCGGAGCCCCCCGCAACTAAATAAAGTTATTAACCACTAAACCGCTGCTCCCGGACACCGCCCCGCAACTATAATAAATGTATTAACCCTAAAACCGCCGCTCACGGAACCGGCCGCACCTCATTATACTAGTAACCCCTATCCGCCCCCCTATACCGCCGACCTCTATAATAAAGTTATTAACCCCTATCCTGCGGATCCCGGACCTCGCGCAACTAAATAGTTTAACCCCTAAACCGCCGCTCCCGGACCCCGCTTGCAACCTATATTAAACTTATTAACCCATAATCTGCTCCCCCTACACCGTCGCACACCTATAATAAATTTATTAACCCCTAATCCTGCCCCCCCTACACCGCCGCCACTGTAATAAAATTATTAACCCCTAAACCTAAGTCTAACCACTAACCCTAACACCCCCTAACTTAAATATTATTACATACTTCTAAATATTATAACTTTTATTAACTAAATTAATCCTATTTAAAACTAAATACTTACCTTTAAAATAAACCCTAATATAGCTACAATAGTAAAATAATAATTTTATTGTAGCTATCTTAGGATTTATTTTTATTTTACAGGCAACTTTCAATTTATTTTAACTAGGTACAATAGCTATTAATAGTTAATAACTATGTAATAGCTACCTAGTTAAATAAAGAGAAATTAACCTGTAAAATAAAAACTAACCTAAGTTTACAATTACACCTAACACTACACTATACTTTAATAAATTAATTCCTATTTAAAAACTAAATACTTACCAGTAAAATAAACCCTAAGATAGCTACAATGTAATTAATAATTACATTGTAGCTATTTTAGGATTTATATTTATTTTACAGGTTAACTTTGTATTTATTTTAGCTGAGTTAGACTACTTATTAAATAGTATTAACTATTTAATAACTACCTAGCTAAAAGAAATACAAAATTACCTGTAAAATAAATCCTAAGCTAAGTTACCAGCTCTATTACCCTTACCAGCCCTTAAAGGGCCTTTTGCGGGTCATGCCCCAAACAAAACAGCTCTTTTGCCTGTAAAATAAAAATACAACCCCCCCAACATTAAAACCCACCACCACATACCCCTAATCTAAACCCAAACCCCCCCTTAAATAAACCTAACACTACCCCCCTGACGATCATCCCTACCCTGAGCCGTCTTCAGCAGCCGACCACCGATGGAACGAAGAGGAGATCCGGAGCGGCAGAAGTCATCATCCAAGGGGCGCTGAAGAAGTCTTCATCGATTGAAGTCAACATCAGGCGGCGCTGAAGAGGTCTTCATCCGATAGAAGTCTTCATTCATGCGGCGTCTTCAATCTTCATCCCATCCGGAGCGGAGCCATCTTCAGACGAGCCGACGCGGAGCATCCTCTCTCCTTCCCGACGACTAACGACGAATGAAGGTTCCTTTAAGGGACTTCATCCAAGATGGCGTCCCTCTCAATTCCGATTGGCTGATAGGATTCTATCAGCAAATCGGAATTAAGGTAGGAAAAATCTGATTGGGCTGATGCTATCAGCCAATCAGATGGAAGTTCAATCCCGATTGGCTGATCCAATCAGCCAATCAGATTGAGCTCGCATTCTATTGGCTGTTCCGATCAGCCAATAGAATGCAAGCTCAATCTGACTGGCTGATTGGATCAGCCAATCGGATTGAACTTCAATCTGATTGGCTGATTCAATCAGCCAAATCAGATTTTTCCCTACCTTAATTCCGATTGGTGATAGAATCCTATCAGCCAATCGGAATTGAAGGGACCTCCATCTTGGATGACGTCCCTTAAGGAACCTTCATTCGTCGTTAATCGTCGGGAAGAAGAGGATGGCCTCCGCGTTGGCTCGTTCTGAAGATGGCTCCGCTCTGCTCGGATGGAATGAAGATTGAAGACGCCACAATGAATGAAGACTTCTATCGGATGGCAAGACCTCTTTCAGCGCCGCCTGGATGTTGACTTCAATCGGATGGAAGACTTCTTCAAGTTGCCCCTTGGATGATGACTTCTGCGCTCCGGATCTCCTCTTCGGTTCCATCGGTGGTCGGCTGGCTGAAGACGACTCAAGGTAGGATGATCTTCAGGGGGGTAGTGTTTTAGGTTTATTTAAGGGGGTTTGGGTTAGATTAGGGGTATGTGGGTGGTCGGGTTTTAATGTTGGGGGGGGTTGTATTTTTATTTTACAGGCAAAAGAGATGTTTTCTTTGGGGCATGCCCCGCAAAAGGCCCTTTTAAGGGCTGGTAAGGTAATAGAGCTGGTAACTTTTTAATGTAGAATAGGGTAGGGACATTTTTTATCTTGGGGGGCTTTGTTATTTTATTAGGGGGCTTAGATTAGGTGTAAGTAGCTTAAAATTGTTGTAATATTTTTTAAATGTAACTTTATTTTTTATTTTTTGTAACTTAGTTTTTTTTATTTTTTGTACTTTAGTTAGTTTATTTAAATTTAATTGTAGTTATGTCTGAGGTAATTTATTTAACTAATTTAATGAGTAGTGTAGTGTTAGGTTTAATTGTAACTTAGGTTAGGATTTTAATTTACAGGTTAATTTTGTATTTCTTTTAGCTAGGTAGTTATTAAATAGTTACTAACTATTTAATAACTATTCTAACTAGCTAAATTAAATACAAAGTTACCTGTAAAATAAACTATAAATCCTAAAATAGCTACCATGTAATTATTAATTACATTGTAGCTATCTTAGGGTTTATTTTACAGGTAAGTATTTAGTTTTAAATAGGAATAATCTTAATTAAAGTATAGTGTAGTGTTAGGTGTAATTGTAAATTAGGTTAGTTTTTATTTTACAGGTAAATTTCTCTCTTATTTTTAACTAGGTAGCTATTAAATAGTTAATAACTATTTATCAGCTATCTGTACTAGTTAAAATAAATTGATATTTGCCTGTAAAATAAAAATAAATCCTAAGATAGCTACAATATAATTATTATTTATATTGTAGCTATATTAGGGTTTACTTTTAACCCCTTAATGACCACAGCACTATTCACATTTTCTGTCCGTTTGGGACCAAGGTATTTTTAAATTTCTGCAGGTGTTTGTGTTTAGCCTGTAATTTCCTCTTTACTCATTTACTGTACCCACACATATTATATACCGTTTTTCTCGACATTACATGGACTTTCTAAAGATACCATTATTTTACATCATATCTTATAATTTACTATAAAAAAAATTATAAAATATGAGGAAAAAATTGAAAAAAAAACACAACTTTTTCTAACTTTGACCCCCCAAAATCTGTTACACATCTACAACCACCAAAAAAACACCCATGCTAAATAGTTTCTAAATTTTGTCCTGAGTTTAGAAATACCAATGTCTTACATGTTCTTTGCTTTTTTTGTAAGTTATAGGGCCATAAATACAAGTAGCACCTTTGCTATTTCCAAACCATTATTTTTCAAAATTAGCGCTAGTTACATTAGAACACTGATATTCTTTCAGGAATCTCTGAATTTATCCATGACATGTATATATTTTTTTTTAGTAGACAACCCAAAGTATTCATCTAGGCCCATTTTGGTATATTTCATGCCACCATTTCCACCGCCAAATGCAATTAAATACAAAAAATCGTTCACTTTTTTACTAATTTTTTTCACAAACTTTTGGTTTCTTACCTGAAATTATTTACTAACAGCTTGTGAAATTATGGCTTAATTGGTTGTAAATTCTTCTCTGGGATCCCCTTTGTTCAGAAATAGCAGAATTATGGCTTTGGCGTTGCTTTTTAGTAATTGAAGGCTGCTAAATACCACTGCGCACTACACGTGTATTATGCCCAGCAGTGAAGGGGTTAATTATGGAGCATGTAGGAGCTTTTAGGTATAATTTTAGCTTTAGTCGTAGTGTAGTAGACAACCCTCAAGTATTGATCTAGGCCAATTTTGGTATATTTCATGCCACATTTCACCGCCAAATGCGATCAAATGAAAAAAAACGTTAAATTTTTCACAATTTTAGGTTTCTCACTGAAATCATTTAAAAACAGCTTGTACAATTATGGCACAAATGGTTGTAAATGCTTCTCTGGGATCCCCTTTGTTCAGAAATAGCAGACATATATGGCTTTGGCGTTGCTTTTTGGTAATTAGAATGGCCGCCAATTGCTGCTGCATTTCAACGTGTATTATGGCTAGCAGTGAAGGGGTTAATTCTGTAGCTTGTAGGGAGCTTGCAAGGTTAATTTTTAGCTTTAGTGTAGAGCTCAGCCCTCCCACCTGAAACATGATGAACCCCCTGATCCCTCCCAAAAGCTCACTTCCCCTCCCCCACCCCACAATTGTACCTGCCATCTTAAGTACTGGCAGAAACTCTGCCAGTACTAAAATAAAAGCTATATTTGGGCTTTTTTTGTGTTTTTTTTTAGCATATTTACATATGCTGCTGTGTAGGATCCCCCCTGTAGCCCCCAACACACTTATCCCCCCACTAAACAGCTCTCTAACCCTCCCCCTATGCCTTAATGGGCGCCATCTTGGGTACTGGCAGCTGTCTGCCAGTACCCAGTTTAGTAAAAAAGTTGCCTTTTTTTTTAAAAAATATCCCTTTTCTGTAGTGTAGCTTTCCCCCCCCCCCGCAAGACCAACCCCCCCCACCCCTTCCAGATCCCTTAGCTGTTAATTTAAACTTTCAAAACTTTTTTTTTGTTGCTTATTACATCTTTATTTTTCTGCAGTGTAGCGGTTCCCTCCCGCTCCCGCCCCCATGCACTGCGCCCGCCCGCGCCCCCCCGTGCACCGCGCACGCTCCCGTGCTCGCTCCCGACTGACCCGCCCCGATCCGCCCCCCTTCCCTCATACTCTGTACATCGATGGCCGCCCAACCGCCTCCCAGGCTTGCTCCCACCCACAACGATACCGGCCACTGATGTCGGTGCAGAGAGGGCCACAGAGTGGCTCTCTCTGCATCGGATGGCCATGGAGGGGTTATTGCAGGATGCCTCGATATCGAGGCATCACATGCAATTAACGGGAAAGCAGCTGGAAGCGAGCAGGATCGCTTCCCAGCTGCTTTCCAGACCCAAGGACGTACGCCACACGTCCTCGGTTCATTAACTGTCTTTTTTTTGAGGACGTGTGGGTTACGTCCTTGGTCATTAAGGGGATTTAAAGGTAAGTATTTATTTTTAAATAGGATTCATTTAGTTAATAAAATAAACTATTATTTAGATTATTTAATTAATATTTAAGTTAGGGGGGGTGTTAGGGTTAGTGTTAGACTTAGGTTTAGGGGTTAAGTAATTTTATTACAGTGGCGGCGGTGTAGAGGGGGCAGGATAGGGTTAATACATTTATTATAGGTGGCGACGGTGTAGGGGGGGCAGGATAGGGGTTAATAGGTATAATATAGGTGGCGGCGGGGGTACGGGACGGTGGTTTAGGGGTTAATACATATATTATAGTTTGCGGCGGGGACCGGGGAGTGGCGGTTTAGGGGTTAACATATTTATTATAGCTTGCGGTGGGCTCCGGGAGCTGCGGTTTAGGGGGTAAACACTTTATTTAGTTGCGGCGGTGTAGGGGGAACAGATTAGGGGTGTTTAGACTCGGGGTACATGTTAGGGTGTTAGGTGTAGACATCTCCCATAGGAATCAATGGGATGTCTGGCAGCAGCGAACATGAACTTTCGCTATGGTCAGACTCCCATTGATTCCTATGGGATCCGCCGCCTCCAGGGCGGCGATTTGAAAACCAGGTTACGTTGGGCCGGAAAAGTGCTCGAGCGTACCTGCTAGTTTTTTGATAACTAGCCAAAAGTAGTCAGATGTGCCGAACCTGTGTGCGGACATCTGTAGTGACGTAAGCATCGATCTGTGTCGGACTGAGTCCGGCGGACTCGAAGCTTACGTTACAAAATTCTACTTTTGCTGGTGTCTAGGGCTTGATAACTAAGGCGAATCAGCCTCGCCACAAATACGCTGTGGAATTCCAGCGTATTTGAGGTTGACGGCTTGATAACTAGGGGCCAATGCCTCAAAATAATATTGCATTTCAATCACATAGTTCAAATGACACAGGATTTTAGTTTATATAAATGTAGTACAAATATACATGTTTATCTACCTATTGAGAAGCGCAAAAAAAAATTACTGATGTCTCTTTTCTGCTCAGTTGTGCTTAGGGCCACACAATAACCCTCAGAGGGTTGAGTTTGGTCCTTGGTACACAGTGCATGCTGCAATGATGTAAAAGATCTAGCCAAGATTAAATTGTTGGCTTAGTAAATAGAGTAACATGCAAATGAATAAATTAATTTACCATTGTGTGTTTATTAGTGTGTGTGTATGTGTATAAGTGTGTATGTAGGTATGAATGAGTGAGTTAATATTTATGAGTGAGTGTGTGTATGTAAGTGTGTGTGTATGTATGAGAATGTGTGTGTGTATGGGTCAGTGTGTGTATGTATGAGTGTGTATATGTAAGAGTGAGTGTGTGTATGCATGTGTTTGTGTGTGTATATCAGAGAGTGTGTGTATGGATGAGTGAGTGTGTATATATCAGTGTGTGTGTGTGTATGCCTGAGTGAATGTGTGTATGTATGCATGTGTGTGTATGTATAAGTGAGTGTGTGTGTGTCTATGTATGAGTGTGTGTATGCATGTGTGTGTATGAATGATTGAGTGTGAGTGTGTCTATGTATGATTGTGTGTATGCATGTGTGTGTATGTATGATTGAGTGTGAGTGTATATATCAGTGAGTAAGTGTGTGTGTATGTATTAATGAGTGTGTATATGTATGAGTGAGTGTGTGCATGTATATCAGTGAGTAAGTGTATATGAGTGAGCATGATAATAATAACAAAGCTTTAATCCTTCCGAAATATAGGTAATAGTATACTTATGTAAAAATCAAACTATGCCTTGCAACATACTCAGGTATCCATAATCAGGGAGGCCAGGAAGCATAACGCAAATGTAATGTATTCATGTGTATCTCACAACTATCAAAAGCTTTGTGTGGTATAGTGGTAACCGGGCTAAATATCAAGTAACAAAAGACTCACCTATTATGGACCTTCCATGACCACTCCAACCTAGCCATTGTACCGCCTCAGTATGGATGCCACTGTGCTTTCCCGATTTGAAGTTTGCGGCTCCAGAAGAAGATCAGGGTCTTCGGTAACAGGATTAATGTTCCAGACTTAAGAAAATGTACTCTCCTTTACAGCGATCTTACACCACATGCGTTTTCACACGAGCGGTAACCCAACGCGAGCAAATATTGCGTTATGGATGACAATCTGGCATTTGTTTTATTAAAAACTAATATAATACAATTCTGAAAAGAAAAATATTGGGGAGAAGGAGTATCCAAGTAGCCCTCCTTGAGAAAACCAGGACGTGTGTATTCTGCAGACTCGACAGAAAATAGGTTCTGGTCTTCAATTTGTTCCACGGCTGCTTTCTTAAATCCCAGTCCAAAACCTTGCCAGTAAACAGAGTAAAGTAGGTAAATCTGAGTTCAAGTTGTAACGTCTTGTTACAGTAACCAATATAAGGATATTTGTAATACGGTTAGAAAACATTTTTCATGTTATTAGCTGATGATGAACTAAGAGATATCATACCTTTGTGTTGAAGATTATCTCACATGAAAAATTGTTCTGTTAGTAATGTGGAATCACTATATCAGCTTAAAAAGGTCTCTGGTACATTGCAGTTGTCTTTCAAGGGCACTTAAAGATGTGGTGTTTATAGTGTAAAGCATGTAAATGTATTACCACTGGTGAAAAAGTAGAATAAAAAAATACACATGAATCTTTCAGTACTAACAGTTGCATTAAATTGCTTTCTACCTACATCATCTACCTGATTACTTGTACACAGTGCCACCTACAGTATAAGGAGGATGCTACAAGTAATATACGTACACAAATCAAGGAACATTTGTCAAACATTAAATATAACATCTCTTGCTCAACTCTTTCTAAATACTTCATAAGTGAACATGATTAAAGGGTTATCAAGGCCTTGAGAAAGTGCTTAGAAAACCAAGGGAAGGAGACCGGTTTAGATACCTTTACAAAAGAAAGGCATTATTTATAGTTAAACTTAAAACCAGGTTACCATTGGGATTACATTTGGCTTTTCATCTCATTAATTATTGGGAGTAAGGATATTTTGTATATAAATATATGTACAGGACTGTATTCATTGCACATCTGCTCCCTCAACAATGATTAAAATACTGTTAAAGGGACACTCAACCTAATTTTTTCTTTTGTGATTCAGATAGAGCATGCAATTTTAAACAACTTTCTAATTTACTCCTATTATCAATTTTTCTTCGTTCTCTTGCTTTCTTTATTTGAAAAAGAAGGCATCTAAGCTATTTTTTTGGTTCAGAACCATGGAAAGCCCTTGTTTATTGGTAGGTGAATTTACCCACCAATCAGCAAGAACAACATAGTGAGGCCTATTTATCAAGCCGTCAACAGTGCTGCATTCGACGGCACCAATACGCTCCCCTGACATCGCCTAACATCGCGGCCGCGGACCGTAATACGCTCTCCAAATTTAACAAAAAAGCTGTCAAAAAGCCGTGCACCAAGTACGGGGCGATGAGCAGCGGACTGTTGTTCACTGACAGTCATCGATCTTGCTGCTCTTCGGCTTTTTCACAGCTTTATTTGTATACTGTCACTAAACACCACCACTATACTAAACTGTTTAACCCCTATCCCGCTGCTCCGGGACCCCGCCGCAACTAAATAAAGTTATGAACCCCTAAACCGCCACTCCCGTAGCCCACCGCAACTCTAATAAACGTATTAACCCCTATCCCCGTTGCTCCCGGAGCCCACCGCAACTCTAATAAACTTATTAACCCCTTTCCCGCCACTCCCGGACCACACCGCCACCTAAATTATGTTCTTAACCCCTATCCCGCCGCTCACAGAGCCCACCTAAATAACCAACTAAATAAAGTTATGAACCCCTAAACCGCCAGCCCCCCACATCGCCATGAACTAAATTAACTTATTAACCCCTAAACCTAACAACCCGCTAACTGTACATTAAATATTTACTCATCCCTATCTTATAATAAATTTAAACTTACCTTTAGAATTAAATTAAACTATATTAAATTAATAATTAACCTACCCTAACTGTTATATTAAAATTACATTAAACTATATTAAACTAATAATTAATCTACCCTAACTGTTATACTAAATTACATTAAACTATATTAAACTAATAATTAATCTACCCTAACTGTTATACTAAATTACATTAAACTACAAATTAAATTAACTATATTATATATTTAAACACCTAACCCTACTCAAATAATTTAAATCTACACTAAAAAAATTACTAAATTACAAAAAACTAACAACTAAGTTACAAAAAATAGCAAACACTAAGTTACAAAAAAAAATAAACACTAAGTTACACAAAATAAAAAAGAAATTATCAAAGATTTAAACTAATTACATCTAATCTAAGGGCCCTATGAAAATAAAAAAGCCCCCCCCCCCCAAAAAAAAACAACAAAAAAACCTAGCCTACAATAAACTACAAATAGCCCTTAAAGGGGCCTTTTGCAGGGCATTGCCCCAAAGAAATCAGCTCTTTTATCTGTGAATAAAAAATACAAACAATCCCCCAACAGTAAAACCCACCACCCACACAACCAACCCCCCCAAATAAAAACCTAACAAAAAAACTTAAGCTCTCCATTGCCCTGAAAAGGGCATTTGTATGGGCATTTCCCTTAAAAGATCATTTATCTCTATTGCAGCCCAAAACCATAATCTAAAAATAAAACCCACCCAATACACCCTTAAAAAATCCTAACACTAACCCCTGAAGATTCACATACAGTTTTAAAGATCCGACAACCATCCTCCAAGAAGCCGGCAGAAGTCTTCATCCAAGCGGCCGAAGTCTTCATCCAAGCCCGCAGAAGTCTTATTTTGTGTAACTTAGTGTTTATTTTTTTTTTGTAACTTAGTGTTTATTTTTTGTAACTTAGTTGTTATTTTTTGTAACTTAGTAATTTTTTATAGTGTAGATTTAAATTATTTGAGTAGGGTTAGGTGTTTAAATATATAATATAGTTAATTTAATTTGTAGTTGAATGTAATTTAGTTTAACAGTTAGGGTATATTAATTATTAGTTTAATATAGTTTAATGTAATTTAGTATAACAGTTAGGGTAGATTAATTATTAGTTTAATATAGTTTAATGTAATTTTAGTATAACAGTTAGGGTAGGTTAATTATTAATTTAATATAGTTTAATTTAATTCTAAAGGTAAGTTTAAATGTATTATAATATAGGGATGAGTTAATATTTAATGTACAGTTAGCAGGTTGTTAGGTTTAGGGGTTAATAGGTTAATTTTGTTTATGGCGATGTGGGGGGCTGGCGGTTTAGGGGTTAATAGGTTTAGTAAGTGCTAGTGATGTGGGAGGCCAGGGGTTTAGGGGTTAATACATTTATTTAGTTGCGGTGGGCTCCGGGAGAGGCGGGATAGGGGTTAATAACTTTATGTAGGTGTTGGCGGTGTCGGGCGGTAGATTAGGGGTTAATAAGTATAATGTAGGTGGCGGCGGTGACGGGGCGGCAGATTAGGGGTTAATAAGTATAATTAGGGGTGCTTAGACTTGGGGGTTTTATTCTCCCATAGGAATCAATGGGATATCGGGCAGCAGCGAACATTACTCTCATTGATTCCAGGGCGGCGGAATAAAAAGCAGGTACGCTGGGCCGGAATAGAGGCGAGCGTACCTGCTAGATATTTGTTAACTAGCAAAAGTTGTCAGATAGTGCCGAATTTACATTCGGAACATCTGTAGTGACGTAAGCATCGATCTGTGTTGGATAGAGACCGGCGGACTGTATGTTATGTCACAGATTTCAACTTTAGCCGGTCTGTAGGGTTTGATAACTAAGGGGAATCAAGCTCGCCACAATTACGCTGCGGAATTTAAGCGTATTTGCGGTTGACGGCTTGATAAATAGTTCCCAATGTAAAGAAATAGAGGCACCTCCACGATTATGCAGTTTAAAAGTCTTTTATTCAGCAGATGGTAAATACTGTTGTTACAGATCAAACAGCTTGGGTTGAAAGATCATGGGTAATTCCCAGGGACCCACTGACGCGTTTCGGCTCGCTGGCCGTAACACTACGATTACGGCCAGCGAGCCGAAACGCGTCAGTGGGTCCCTGGGAATTACCCATGATCTTTCAACCCAAGCTGTTTGATCTGTAACAACAGTATTTACCATCTGCTGAATAAAAGACTTTTAAACTGCATAATCGTGGAGGTGCCTCTATTTCTTTACATTGGGAACACAGGAAGTGATCGGAAGAGAGCACTCACGGAGAGCAAGGATACCTGGCCACCACGCCCCCACTGTTAGCCATGTGACTGAAGCACGCATTGGGACGCAACCGCCGACACGGAAGAGGGATTCGAGGCACAGGACGCTGAGAGAGCTGGGCATCCGCGAGTGAGTGGAGTCCCCGAGACAAACCACAGGTGATATTCAGGTTGTCTAGCGATGGGGATGGGTCCCAGATGGTAAGCTCAGTTGTGTGTTTATCCCAAAATGTACGAACTTAAGTAAACGAAGTGTTTAAAGGCGAATGTATTGATGATTATAACAAGGGTCACTGAACAGTGGGGAGATTGAAAGGTCGCAACATATTTGCAGGACTCTACAGGTGCAGGGCATTGTATGTTTGTGGCTTGATAAATAGGCCTCAGTGAGTTCACCAAAAATGGGCCAGCATCTAAACTTACATTCTTGAATTTCAAATAAAGATACCAAGAGAATGAAAAGAATTTGATAATAGGAGTAAATTAGAAAGTTGCTTAAAATTGCATGCTCTATCTGAATCATGATAGAAAAAAAAAATTGGGTTCAGTGTCCCTTAAAATGAAATATTAAATAACTCTTTAAAAAAACCAAAAAAATAATAATAAAACAACAATAATTGGTAATAATAATTTAAACAAAATAATAAGTGGTTCATGAAATATAAATATTTAAATTGATCAAATTGATTAGTTGATATAGTAAAATCCTCAATATTATTTTAATGCATATTATATCCATTTAGTTTGGAGCTTTGTATAACCTATAGGGTTCAACAGGAGTGAATATGTTTAACCAATTACAATTATATGTGCAACATTTAAAAATAGGTGGAGAAAGTAAACACTTTATTTATGACTATTGCCACAGGGCTGAAACGCTTCAGATAGTTGTCTGCACTTCATGGATATTTTTATTCTATTGATGTAATATAAAATAAAGACTTTTAATCATCGCTCACAGTGCATACTAAAGTTTATTTTGGAATATGTATGAGTAAGTTTATTAGTGTGTGTATCTATGTATGAGTAAGTTTATTAGTGTGTGTATCTATGTATGAGTAAGTTTATTAGTGTGTGTATCTATGTATGAGTAAGTAACCTTTTCCCCATATTTTGCTTAATATGAGGTATTCACTAGTGATGTCGCGAACCTAAAATTTTCGGTTCGCGAACGGCGGACTCGAACTTCCGGTATTGTTCGCGAACGCGCGAACCGCCATTGAATTCAATAGGCAGGCGAACTTTAAAACCTACAAGGACTCTTTCTGGCCACAATAGTGATGGAAAAGTTGTTTCAAGGGTACTAACACCTGGACTGTTGCATGCTGGAGGGGGATCCCTGGCAAAACTCCCATGGAAAATTACATAGTTGATGCAGAGTCTGCTTTTAAGCCATAATGGGTCTAAATCAACTAACATTCCCAAAGTGGCTGTCTCAAAACATCCCTGACAGAAGATAGATTGATAGTGATAGATAGGATAGATAGATATACATAGATTGATAGTTAGATAGAATCAATAGAAGAGAAATAGATAGATTTGTTAGATATATAATTACCCTAATAAATTCTAATAATCAAACATGCGTTCTTGGACCCAACTAGCTTGTGTTAATTAGTACTTTTCTTAGCACTTTAATCCCTGTTCCCCCCCCTATCGGGGGAGTTCTATATGGCCTGCCAGATTACCCTGAAAAATTATAATAATAAGACATGTGGTCTGCTACCTATTTTAATGAGGTTGTGTTTTAAGTACTACCATTCTTAGCACTTTAATCTCTGTAACTCCCCCTATTTGGTGAGGTCTATACGGCCTGGATGATTACCCATACAAAATATAATAATAAGACATCTGCTCTTGGTCTGCGACCCATGGTAACTATGTTGTGTTAATTAGTAATGTCCTTCGCATTTTAATAGCTGTTACTCATACTCACCCTATCGGTGGAGGTCTATATGGCCTGCATGATTACCCTTACAAAATATAACAACCAAACATATGCTCTGGGACCCATGGTAAGTAGGTTGTGTTAAGTAGTACTGTTCTTTGCATTTTCTTACCTGTTACAACACCAAATGGTGGCAGGTCTATCTGGCCTTCATGATTAGCTGCACCCAAACAAAAGCCGAGTGGTCTTAGACTAACACCCATGGCTAACTCGGTTGTTTCAATTAGTACTATTCTTAGCACTTTCATCCCTGTTACGGGCGGTCTACATGGCCATCATGATTAGCCGAACAAAATACTACAATCCAACCTTTGCTCAGTCTTCATAGGCCCTTCATTGTCTGTATTTTGATAGTACAGTTCTTATTATTTTTTATAGCTGATACAACACCGAATGGTGGCAGCTCTATATGGCCTGCATGATTAGCCGCACCCAATACAAAAATAAATCCAAGCGGTCTTGGATTAACACCGATGGCTAACTCTGTTTTTTCAAGTAGTACTATTCTTAGAACTTTCATCTCATCATCCCTGTTACTTCCAGGACTCTCGGTGGTGGTGGTCTACATGGCCATCATGATTAGCCTAACCAAATACTACAATCCAACCTTGGCTCAGTCTTCCTAAGGCCCTTCATTGGCTGTATTTTGGTAGTACTGTTCTTATTAGTTTAATAGCTGATACGACACCGAATGTTGTCAGCTCTATATGGCCTGTATGAATAGCCGCACCCAAAGCCAAAAAAAAGCCAAGCGGTTTTGCACTAACACCCATGGCTAACTCTGTTGTTTCAAGTTCTACTATTCTTAGCTCTTTCATCTCATCCCTGTTACTTCCAGGACTCTCGGTGGTGGTGGTCTACATGGCCATCATGATTAGCCTAACCAAATACTACAATCCAACCTTGGCTCAGTCTTCCTAAGGCCCTTCATTGGCTGTATTTTGGTAGTACTGTTCTTATTAGTTTAATAGCTGATACGACACCGAATGTTGTCAGCTCTATATGGCCTGCATGAATAGCCGCACCCAAAGCCAAAAAAAAGCCAAGCGGTTTTGCACTAACACCCATGGCTAACTCTGTTGTTTCAAGTTCTACTATTCTTAGCTCTTTCATCTCATCCCTGTTACTTCCAGGACTCTCGGTGGTGGTGGTCTACATGGCCATCATGATTAGCCTAACTAAATACTACAATCCAACCTTGGCTCAGTCTTCCTAAGGCCCTTCATTGGCTGTATTTTGGTAGTACTGTTCTTATTAGTTTAATAGCTGATACGACACCGAATGGTGGCAGCTCTATATGGCCTGCATGAATAGCCGCACCCAAAGCCAAAAAAAAGCCAAGCGGTTTTGCACTAACACCCATGGCTAACTCTGTTGTTTCAAGTTCTACTATTCTTAGCTCTTTCATCTCATCCCTGTTACTTCCAGGACTCTCGGTGGTGGTGGTCTACATGGCCATCATGATTAGCCTAACCAAATACTACAATCCAACCTTGGCTCAGTCTTCCTAAGGCCCTTCATTGGCTGTATTTTGGTAGTACTGTTCTTATTAGTTTAATAGCTGATACGACACCGAATGTTGTCAGCTCTATATGGCCTGCATGAATAGCCGCACCCAAAGCTCAAAAAAAGCCAAGCGGTTTTGCACTAACACCCATGGCTAACTCTGTTGTTTCAAGTTCTACTATTCTTAGCTCTTTCATCTCATCATCCCTGTTACTTCCAGGACTCTCGGTGGTGGTGGTCTACATGGCCATCATGATTAGCCTAACCAAATACTACAATCCAACCTTGGCTCAGTCTTCCTAAGGCCCTTCATTGGCTGTATTTTGGTAGTACTGTCATCCTTTTGAATAATAGATTACAGGAAAGGCATTGATTTTAGAATCCCAGAGATCATTTATATGACCCGTGAAATAAAAAAAAAATTAATTAGATACCCGTTACACAATTATTTATCCTCAGGCCTTTTTAATACGAGGGTCCCGGAGCCTCAAACGAAACAACAGCATGAAAGAGGAGATATGTCATCCTTTTGAATAATAGATTACAGGAAAGGCATTGATTTTAGAAACCCACAGATCATTATTTGCAACCGTGAAATTAGAAAAAAACATTGATTAGACACCCGTGACACTTATTTATGCTCAGGCCTTTTTAATACGAGGGTCCCGGAGCCTCAACCGAAACAACAGCATGAAAGAGGAGATATGTCATCCTTTTGAATAAAAGATTACAGTAAAGGCATTGATTTTAGAAACCCACAGATCATTATTTGCAACCGTGAAATAGAAAAAAACATTGATTACACACCCGTGACACTTATTTATCCTCAGGCCTTTTTAATACGAGGGTCCCAGAGCCTCAACCGAAACAACAGCATGAAAGAGGAGATATGTCATCCTTTTGAATAAAAGATTACAGTAAAGGCATTAATTTTAGAAACCCACAGATCATTATTTGCAACCGTGAAATTAGAAAAAAAAATTGATTAGACACCCGTGACACTTATTTATGCTCAGGCCTTTTTAATACGAGGGTCCCGGAGCCTCAACCGAAACAACAGCATGAAAGAGGAGATATGTCATCCTTTTGAATAAAAGATTACAGTAAAGGAATTGATTTTAGAAACCCACAGATCATTATTTGCAACCGTGAAATAGAAAAAAACATAGATTACACACCTGTGACACTTATTTATCCTCAGGCCTTTTTAATACGAGGGTCCCGGAGCCTCAACCGAAACAACAGCATGAAAGAGGAGATATGTCATCCTTTTGAATAAAAGATTACAGTAAAGGCATTGATTTTAGAAACCCACAGATCATTATTTGCAACCGTGAAATTAGAAAAAAAAATTGATTAGACACCCGTGACACTTATTTATGCTCAGGCCTTTTTAATACGAGGGTCCCGGAGCCTCAACCAAAACAACAGCATGAAAGAGGAAATATGTCATCCTTTTGAATAAAAGATTACAGTAAAGGCATTGATTTTAGAAACCCACAGATCATTATTTGCAACCGTGAAATTAGAAAAAAAAATTGATTAGACACCCCGTGACACTTATTTATGCTCAGGCCTTTTTAATACGAGGGTCCCGGAGCCTCAACCGAAACAACAGCATGAAAGAGGAGATATGTCATCCTTTTGAATAAAAGATTACAGTAAAGGCATTGATTTTAGAAACCCACAGATCATTATTTGCAACCATGAAATAGAAAAAAACATTGATTACACACCCGTGACACTTATTTATCCTCAGGCCTTTTTAATACGAGGGTCCCGGAGCCTCAACCGAAACAACAGCATGAAAGAGGAGATATGTCATCCTTTTGAATAAAAGATTACAGTAAAGGCATTGATTTTAGAAACCCACAGATCATTAGTTGCAACCGTGAAATTAGAAAACAAAATTGATTAGACACCCGTGACACTTATTTATGCTCAGGCCTTTTTAATACGAGGGTCCCGGAGCCTCAACCGAAACAACAGCATGAAAGAGGAGATATGTCATCCTTTTGAATAAAAGATTACAGTAAAGGCATTGATTTTAGAAACCCACAGATCATTATTTGCAACCGTGAAATAGAAAAAAACATTGATTACACACCCGTGACACTTATTTATCCTCAGGCCTTTTTAATACGAGGGTCCCGGAGCCTCAACCGAAACAACAGCATGAAAGAGGAGATATGTCACCCTTTTGAATAAAAGATTACAGGAAAGGCATTGATTTTAGAAACCCACAGATCATGATTTGCAACCGTTAAATTAGAAAAAAACATTGATTAGACACCCGTGACACTTATTTATGCTCAGGCCTTTTTAATACGAGGGTCCCGGAGCCTCAACCGAAACAACAGCATGAAAGAGGAAATATGTCATCCTTTTGAATAAAAGATTACAGTAAAGGCATTGATTTTAGAAACCCACAGATCATTTATATGACCAGTGTAATAGAAAAAAACATTCATTAGACACCGGTTACACTTATTTATCCTCAGGCCTTGTTAATACGAGGGTCCCGGAGCCGCAACCGAAACAACAGCATGAAAGAGGACATATGTCATCCTTTTGAATTATAGATTACAGGAAAGGCATTGATTTTAGAAACACTGAGATAATTACTTGCAACCGGGAAATAAAAAAAAACATTGAACAGACACCCAGTACACTTTATTATCCATAGGCCTTTTCAGCAGAGGCTCCAGGACCCTCAACAAAAACAAGAGCAGGGAGCTGGGCATAGGAGTACAATGGAGTGTGACAATAATAATCTGAAGGTGAAGATTGCATAGTTGTGGCATTTTAATTTTGTTATCGTGGGAACTTAGTACTTGCAATGACCTTGCTCTGGTGAATCCATATTGCAAATGTGTTATTTAAGGCACTGTTTGTCTATTTTTTTGAATATCAGCATTTGGTAAATGAAGCTCAACTTAAGGCTGGTGAGAAACGACCTTTCTTCTGGCTGTTTGCAAATGTTGTGGCTCTGGACAAACATGTGAATAAGGGGCCATCAGCCATATTCTGCACGCAACCCCTTTGATGATTGACGATAAACATGTGTCACCTGCAAGCAGAGCTCGTTACGTCTGTCTAAATCATCTTCCTGGTATGGACAGGCCACTGTATCCCACAGCAAGTACGAATTTTGAAATACAAGATTGTCTTGAGTATGGTAGGAAACCAAAGTTTATTTAATTCTGTACTATCTATTACCACAAAAAATTAACTTCTTGAAGCAACGAAAATGCCAGCAATTTCATGTGCTTATGGATGACAAGGATGTCCTGTCCTGTGGTGCACAGAGATGGAGACGATTTTTGCCCTCCCTGTACACTACCCAGATGTATCAAACATCACCAGAAACACAATACAGCCACTCTTGTGAAGTTCCTGGAGTGTTCCGGTAGCCATCTCTTTGCGCTCCTAAAGGAATACTTTATCAGTGTTTTTGTATACATCCGACAACAGCTTCGGAGACTGTGGTGACGCACATGTTATTTACTGTTGTTCCAGCTGTGGCAATATCAATTGGCATGAAAAAGTTAAGATTTGTGGGTGGCGGAGCCTATAGCTGTTGCGGTAGGACGTGTGTTTGAGGAGCTCCAGGTCTTACAAGTTACTTTGGAGTTAGTTTTCAACCTTAATTTAATTTTCTTTTTGGGATTCATAGTCACACTTTCTGGGGCTATCCAAGAGGAGCCTGGTAAAAGCAGTAGTAGTCACCCCTTATATCAACGGGTACGGAGACCTGTTTTTTGCCTTTCCAATATTGAGCCGGTCCACAAACTAATCCTGAATGAAAAAAAACCCTTAAAATTTGGACTAGTGACGCTCATTTTATGCACGCTGTGGCAATTGCAATTTGCAATAAAAATAATCTTCTAACAACAACCACTACCTAGGACCACACCTGACTCCTGAAGTCATGCTTCAGTTATTAAGTCAAGTTAAATAAAAAATTTTTTTTTTTTATGCTCAGCAGAGGCTCCAGGACCCTCGACAAAACCAGCAGCAGGAAAGAGGACATATGGCATCCTTTTGAAAAAATGATTATAGCAAAGGCATTGGTTTCAGAAACACAGAGATCATTAGTTGCAACCGGTAAATAGAAAAAAACATTGATTAGACACCCAGTACACTTATTTTTCATTAGGCCTTTTTAATAAGATTAAGAGGCCTCAACAGAAACAACAGCATTAAAAAGTACATATGGCATGCTTGTGAATAATAGATTACAGGAAAGGCATTGATTTTAGAAACCCATGGATAATTTTTTGCAACCGTTAAATCTAAAAAAAACATAGATTAGACACCCAGTACACTTCTTTATCCTTAGGCCTTTTAAGCATAGGCTCCAGGACCCTCAACAAAACCAGCAGCAGGAAAGAGGACATATGGCATACTTTTGTAAATTAGATTACAGGAAAGGCATTGATTTTAGAAACACAGAGATCATTTATATGACCAGTGAAATAGAAAAAAAAAATGATTGGACACCCAGTACACTTCTTTATCCTTAGTCCTTTTTAATACGAGGGTCCCGGAGCCTCAACAGAAACAACAGCATGAAAGAGGACATATGTCATCCTTTTGAATAATAGATTACAGGAAAGGCATTGATTTTAGAATCCCACAGATCATTTATATGACCCGTGAAATAGAAAAAAATCATTGATTAGACACCCAGTACACTTATTTATCCATAGGCCTTTTTAGCAGAGGCTCCAGGACCCTCAACAAAAACAAGAGCAGGGAGGTGGGCATAGGAGTACAATGGAGTGTGACAATAATAATGTGAAGGGGAAGATTGCGGAGTTGTGTCATTTTAATTTTGTTATTGTGGGAAATACTTGCAATGACCTTGCTCTGGTGAATCCATATTGCAAATGTGTTTTTTAAGGCACTGTTTGTCTATTTTTTGAATATCAGCATTTGGTAATTGAAGCTCAACTTAAGGCTGGTGAGAACCGACCTCTCTCCTGGCTGTTTGCAAATGTTGTTGCTCTGGACAAACATGTGAATAAGGGGCCATCAGCCATATTCTGCACGCAACCCCTTTGATGATTGACGATAAACATGTGTCACCTGCAATCAGAGCCCGTTACTTCTGTCTAAATCATCTTCCTGCTATGGACAGCCCACTGTTTCCCACAGCAAGTCCGAAGCTTGAACTACAAGATTGTCTTTAGTATGGTAGGAAACCAAAGTTTATTTAATTCTGTACTATCACCACAAAAACTGAACTTCTTGAAGCAACGAAAATGCCAGCAATTTCATGTGCTTATGGATGACAAGGACGTCCTGTCCTGTGGTGCACAGAGATGGAGAGGATTTTTGCCCTCCCTGTACACTACCCAGATGTCTAAAACATCACCAGAAACACAAGACAGCCACTCTTGTGAAGTTCCTGGAGTGTTCCGGTAGCCATCTCTTTGCGCCCCAAAAGGAATTCTTTATTGTTGTTTTTGTATACATCCGACAATAGCTTCAGAGACTGTGGTGACGCACATGTTAGTTACTGTTGTTCCAGCTGTGGCAATATCAATTGGCATTAAAACAGTAATATTTGGGTGGGCGGAGCCTATACCTGTTGCGGTAGGATGTGTGTTTGAGGAGCTCCAGGTCTTACAATTTACTTAGGAGTAATTTTTCAACATTAATTTAATTTTCTTTTTGGGATTCATACTCACACTTTCTGGGGCTATCCAAGAGGAGCCTGGTAAAAGCACTAGTAGTCACCCCTTATATCAACGGGTACGGAGACCTGTTTTTTGCGTTTCCAATATTGCGCCGTACCCCAAACTAATCCTGAATGAAAAAAAATAAAAAAAAAATTGGACTAGTGACGCACATTTTATGCACGCTGTGGCAATTGCAATTTGCAATAAAAATAATCTGCTAACAACAACCACTACCTACGACCACACCTGACTCCTGAAGTCATGCTTCAGTTATTAAGTCAAGTTAAATTAATTTTTTTTTTCTTTATTATGCGCAGCAGAGGCTCCAGGACCGTCGACAAAACCAGCAACAGGAAAGAGGACATATGGCATCCTTTTGAAAAAATGATTATAGGAAAGGCATTGATTTCAGAAACACAGAGATCATTAGTTGCAACCGTGCAATCTCCAAAA
Source organism: Bombina bombina (assembly GCF_027579735.1). Taxonomy (NCBI): domain Eukaryota; kingdom Metazoa; phylum Chordata; class Amphibia; order Anura; family Bombinatoridae; genus Bombina; species Bombina bombina. Next base: position 467,712,918 of record NC_069501.1, read on the forward strand.
AAATTGGATTATACACCAAGTACACTTATTTATCCTTAGGCCTTTTTCGCAGAGGCTCCAGGACCCTCCACAAAACCAGCAGCATGAAAGAGGACATATGGCATCCTTTAGAAAATTAGATTACAGGAAAGGCATTGATTTTAGAAACACAGAGATCATTAGTTGCAACCGTGAAATCGCAATAAACTTCGATTATACACCAAGTACACTTATTTATCCTTAGGCCTTTTTAGCAGAGGCTCCAGGACCCTCCACAAAACCAGCAGCATGAAAGAGGACATATGGCATCCTTTAGAAAATTAGATTACAGGAAAGGCATTGATTTTAGAAACACAGAGATCATTAGTTGCAACCGTGAAATCGCAATAAACTTCGATTATACACCAAGTACACTTATTTATCCTTAGGCCTTTTTAGCAGAGGCTCCAGGACCCTCCACAAAACCAGCAGCATGAAAGAGGACATATGGCATCCTTTAGAAAATTAGATTACAGGAACAGCCAATAGAATGCGAGCTCAATCTGATTGGCTGATTGGATCAGCCAATCGGATTGAACTTGATTCTGATTGGCTGATTCCATCAGCCAATCAGAATATTCCTACCTTAATTCCGATTGGCTGATAGAATCCTATCAGCCAATCAGAATTCGAGGGACGCCATCTTGGATGACGTCCCTTAAAGGAACCGTCATTCGTCGGGAGACACAGAAAGAAGAGGATGGATCCGCGTCGGCTGATTCAAGATGGACCCGCTCCGCACCGGATGGAAGAAGATCGAAGATGCCGCTTGGAGAAGATGTTTGGCGGTCCGGATGTCCTCTTCTTGCCGGATAGGAGGAAGACTTTGGAGCCTCTTCTGGACCTCTTCAGCACCGGATGCCAGGACGGATCGGTGATACCTGGATGGTGAAGACAAGGTAGGAAGATCTTCAGGGGCTTTGTGTTAGGTTTATTTAAGGGGGGTTTGGGTTAGATTAGGGGTATGTGGGTGGTGGGTTGTAATGTTGGGGGGGGGTATTGTATGTTTTTTTTTACAGGCAAAAGAGCTGATTTTCTTGGGGCATGCCCCGCAAAGGGCCCTGTTCAGGGCTGGTAAGGTAAAAGAGCTTTTACATTTATTAATTTAGAATAGGGTAGGGAATTTTTTATTTTGGGGGTCTTTGTTATTTTATTAGGGGGCTTAGAGTAGGTGTAATTAGTTTAAAATTGTTGTAATATTTTTCTTATGTTTGTAAATATTTTTTTATTTTTTGTAACTTAGTTCTTTTTTATTTTTTGTACTTTAGTTAGTTTATGTAATTGTAGTTATTTGTAGAAATTGTATTTAATTTATTTATTGATAGTGTAGTGTTAGGTTTTATTGTAGGTAATTGTAGGTATTTTATTTAATTAATTTATTGATAGGGTAGTGTTAGGTTTAATTATAACTTAGGTTAGGATTTATTTTTACAGGTAATTTTGGTATTATTTTAACTAGGTAACTATTAAATAGTTCTTAACTATTTAATAGCTATTGTACCTGGTTAAAATAAATACAAAGTTGCCTGTAAAATAAATATTAATCCTAAAATAGCTATAATATAATTATAATTTATATTGTAGCTATATTAGGATTTATTTTACAGGTAAGTATTTAGCTTTAAATAGGAATAATTTATTTAATAAGAGTTAATTAATTTCGTTAGATGTAAATTATATTTAACTTAGGGGGGTGTTAGTGTTAGGGTTAGACTTAGCTTTAGGGGTTAATCCATTTATTATAGTAGCGATGAGCTCCGGTCGTCAGATTAGGAATTAATAATTGAAGTTAGGTGTCGGCGATGTTAGGGAGGGCAGATTAGGGGTTAATACTATTTATTATAGGGTTAGTGAGGCGGATTAGGGGTTAATAACTTTATTATAGTAGCGCTCAGGTCCGCTCGGCAGATTAGGGGTTAATAAGTGTAGGCAGGTGTCGGCGACGTTGAGGGGGGCAGATTAGGGGTTAATAAATATAATATAGGGGTCGGCGGTGTTAGGGGCAGCAGATTAGGGGTACATAGGGATAACGTAGGTTGCGGCGGTGTACGGAGCGGAAGATTAGGGGTTAAAAATAATATGCAGGGGTCAGCGATAGCGGGGGCGGCAGATTAGGGGTTAATAAGTGTAAGGTTAGGGGTGTTTAGACTCGGGGTACATGTTAGAGTGTTAGGTGCAGACGTAGGAAGTGTTTCCCCATAGGAAACAATGGGGCTGCGTTAGGAGCTGAAAGCTGCTTTTTTGCAGGTGTTAGGTTTTTTTACAGCTCAAACAGCCCCATTGTTTCCTATGGGAGAATCGTGCACGAGCACGTTTTTGAGGCTGGCCGCGTCCGTAAGCAACTCTGGTATCGAGAGTTGCATTTGCGGTAAAAATGCTCTACGCTCCTTTTTTGGAGCCTAACGCAGCATTTTTTTGAACTCTCGATACCAGAGTTAATTTTATGCTGCGGCCAGAAAAAAGCCAGCGGATCGTTAACAGCCCATCTACCGCCAAACTCCAAATCTAGGCCATAGATTTTACACCCAGTACACTTCTTTATCCTTAGGCCTTTTTAGAAGAGTGTCCCGGAGCCTCAACAGAAAGAACAGCATGAAAGAGGACATATGGCATCCTTTTGAAAAATAGATTACAGGAAAGGCATTGATTTTAGAAAGACAGAAAAAATTTGTTACAAACTGGAAATCTAAAAAAACATTCAATAGACACCCAGTACACTTCTTTATCCTTCTGCCTTTTTAGCAGAGGCTCCAGGACACTCAACAAAACCAGCAGTAGGAAAGAGGACATATGGCATCCTTTGTGAAAAAAAGATTATAGGAAAGGCATTGATTTTAGAAACCCGGGGATAATTTGTTTCAACCGTGAATTTGAATAAAAAAAATGATTTGATGGACACCCAGTACAATTCTTTCTCCCTAGGCCTTTTTATAAGAGGGTCCAGGACCCTCAAACAAAACACCAGCAGGAAAGGGGACATATGGCATACTTTTGAACAATAGAGTAAGAGTACAGGAAAGGCATTGATTTTAGAAACCCATAGATAATTTTTTTGCAAATGTAAATTTGAATAAAAAAAATGATTCGATGGACACCCAGTACACCTCTTTCTCCTTAGGCCTTTTTATAAGAGGGTCCTGGACCCTCAAAAAAAACACCAGCAGGAAAGAGGACATATGGCATACTTTTGAAAATTAGATTACAGGAAAGGCATTGATTTTAGAAACACAGAGATCAGTTATATGACCCGGGAAATAGAAAAAAAACATTGATTGGACACCCAGTACACTTCTTTATCCTTAGTCCTTTTTATAAGAGTGTCCCGGAGCCTCAACAGAAAGAACAGCATGAAAGAGGACATATGGCATCCTTTTGAAAAATAGATTACAGGAAAGGCATTGATTTTTGAAAGACAGAAAAAATTTGTTACAACAGGGAAATCTAAAAAAACATTGAATAGACATCCATTACACTTCTTTATCCTTAGGCCTTTTTAGCAGAGGCTCCAGGACACTCAACAAAACCAGCAGTAGGAAAGAGGACATATGGCATCCTTTGTGAAAAAAAGATTATAGGAAAGGCATTGATTTTAGAAACCCGGGGATAATTTTTTGCAACCGTGAATTTTAATTAAAAAAAATTATTGGATGGACACCCAGTACAATTCTTTATCCATAAGGCCTTTTTATAAGAGGGTCCAGGACCCTCAAACAAAAAACCAGCAGGAAAGAGGACATATGGCATACGTTTGAACAATAGAGTACAGGAAAGGCATTGATTTTAGAAACCCATAGAAATTTTTTTTTAAATGGAAATTTGAATAAAAAAAATGATTCGATGGACAGCCAGTACACCTCTTTCTCCTTAGGCATTTTTATAAGAGGGTCCTGGACCCTCAAAAAAAAACACCAGCAGGAAAGAGGACATATGGCATACTTTTGAACAATAGAGTACAGGAAAGGCATTTATTTTAGAAACCCATAGATAATTTTTTGCAAATGGAAATTTGAATAAAAAAAATTATTCGATGGACACCCAGTACACCTCTTTCTCCTTAGGCCTTTTTATAAGAGGGTCCTGGACCCTCAAAAAAAACACCAGCAGGAAAGAGGACGTATGGCATCCTTTTGAACAATAGAGTACAGGTACAGCATTGATTTTACAAACCCAGAGATCATTTTGGTCAATTGTTAAATAGAAAAATAAAAATGAGTGGCCAACCAGTACACCTCTTTCTCCTTAGGCCTTTTTATAAGAGGGTCCTGGACCCTCAAAAAAAACACCAGCAGGAAAGAGGACGTATGGCATCCTTTTGAACAATAGAGTACAGGTACGGCATTGATTTTACAAAACCAGAGATAATTTTGGTCAAATGAGAAATAGAAAATAAAAATGAGTGGACACCCAGTACACCTCTTTCACCTTAGGCCTTTTTATAAGAGTGTCCAGGACCCTCAAACAAAATACCAGCAGGAAAGAGAACATATGGCATACTTTGGAACAATAGAGTACTGGTACGGCATTGATTTGTGAAACCCACAGATAATTGTTTGTAAAAGTGAAATAGCCCGAAAAACCATGCTTGGACTCCCACTCCAGGTCGTTCTCCTTCAGCATTTTTATAAGAGGGTCCAGCACCCTCAACAGAAACATCCATTTTAGAAACCCAAAGATAATTGAGAGGAACCAGGAACATTTTTCTAAAAACTGGATGGGGCACCCATTATTACAGGTCGTTCTCCTTCAGCCTTTTTATATCATGGGCCACGACCCGCAACAGGCACAACAGCATGAAACACCACATATGCCACCCTTTTGCACAATAGAGTACAGGTATGGCATAGATGGAACACGGAGATAATTTAGAGCAACCAAGAGACGGATAAAGATGCTTGGTCGGTCCTACTCTTTCAAATTTGTTGCATTTTGCGTTCAATTGAATGGTCCACCGGATATGAGTGGTGTGTAAAGTTGTACAATTCGTAACAGTTTAATCACTAGTGTTATGTGCCTTATTTTTTTTATTTGAGTTTTGTACCCACAGAGATGCAGCAGAGGCCAGAAAAATTAGGAATGTACAAATAACTGAAAAATTGGGGTATTGTTGTAGTAACTGCTGTAGCAGCGGCCAGAAAAATCGATGTTTGTAAAACATTTATAAAGTGCCCTAAAAGCTTGTGGCTTGAACACTAGTTGTTGGCGGATAAGTCAAGCAAGTCCTCCGTCTTTATAACCAAAAAAAAAAGGCCAGCCTGTGTACCAGTTGTAGCCCAAGCCAGCTCATATCATCATCAGTAGTTTTTTATTCAAATGTATCACCCAATGTCAGTCCCTTCGGGATCCAGCCCTCATTCATTTTTATAAAAGTGAGATAGTCAAGGCTTTTTTGGACCTAGGCGACTTCTCTTCTCAGTGACAAAACCTCCTGCTGCACTAAAAGTCCTTTCGGACAGGACACTTGAAGCGGGGCAGGCCAGAAGTTCCATTGCAAATTGGGATAGCTCAGGCCACAAGTCCAGCCTGCACACCCAGTAGTCAAGGGGTCCATCGCTCCTGAGAGTGTCGAGATCCGCAGTTAAAGCTAGGTAGTCTGCTACCTGTCGGTTGAGTCTTTCTCTAAGGCTGGATCCCGAAAGGCTCTGATGGTGCATGGGAGTTAAAAAGGTACGCATGTCCTCCATCAACAAGACGTCAGGAAAGCACCCGGTCCTTGCCGCCGTGGTCGTGGGAGGAGGAGGATTAATTTCATCTCTTCCCCTGTTACATTCCCGTGGTGCTGTGACATCACCCTTATACGCTGTGTAAAGCATAGTTTTTAATTTATTATGAAAATGCTCCATCCTTTCCGACTTGCGAGAATTTGGTAACATTTCAGGCACTTTATGCTTATACCGGGGGTCGAGGAGCGCGGACACCCAGTACAGGTCGTTCTCCTTCAGCTTTTTTATACGAGGGTCCCTCAACAGGCACAACAGCATGAAAGAACCCATTTGAACAAGGTTGGATGCTGAGCTAATCATGTCGCGTTCCTCCTCCTCACTGATGGTATCTTCTTCCCCCCAGCCACGTACAACACCACGGGTACCAGAGAGGTGACAACAACGAGCACCCTGGGATGACTGTTGTGCTCGGTCTTCCTCCTCCCCAAAGCCACATTCCTCCTCTGACTCCTCTTCCTCACAATCCTCTTCCTGCGTTGCCGCAGGTCCAGCAAGCAACGCTGATTCGGCTGTTTGCGGGGGTGATGGACACCACAACTCTCCCGCTTCCTCTTCACGCTCATCTACTGCCTGATCCAGCACTCTTCGCAGGGCACGCTCCAGGAAGAAAACAAATGGTATGATGTCGCTGATGGTGCCTTCGGTGCGACTGACAAGGTTTGTCACCTCCTCAAAAGGACGCATGAGCCTACAGGCATTGCGCATGAGCGTCCAGTAATTTGGCAAAAATATCCCCAGCTCCCCAGAGGCTGTCCTAGCACCCCGGTCATACAAATACTCATTAACAGCTTTTTCTTGTTGGAGCAGGCGGTCAAACATTAGGAGTGTTGAATTCCACCGTGTCGGGCTGTCGCAAATCAAGCGCCTCACTGGCAGGTTGTTTCGACGCTGGATATCAGACAAGTGCGCCATGGCCGTGTAGGAACGCCTGAAATGGCCACACACCTTCCTGGCCTGCTTCAGGACGTCCTGTAAGCCTGGGTACTTATGGACAAATCGTTGTACAATTAGATTACACACATGTGCCATGCACGGCACATGTGTCAACTTGCCCGATTTCAATGCCGCCACCAAATTACTTCCATTGTCAGAAACAACCTTGCCAATCTCCAGTTGGTGCGGAGTCAGCCACTGATCCACCTGTGCGTTCAGGGCGGTCAGGAGTGCTGGTGCGGTGTGACTCTCTGCTTTCAGGCAAGTCAACCCCAAGACGGCGTGACACTGCCGTACCTGGGATGTAGCATAGTACCTGGGGAGCTGGGGGGGTGCCATAGATGTGGAGCAAGACGCAGAAGTTGAAGAGGACTCAGCCGAGGAAGAGGTTATGGAAGAGGATGGAGTAGGAGGAGTAGAGGAGGTAGCAGCAGGCCTGCCTGCAAGTCGTGGCGGTGTCACCAACTCTTCTGCAGAGCCACGCATTCCATGCTTGTCAGAAGTCAGCAGGTTTACCCAATGCGCAGTGTAGGTGATATACCTGCCCTGACCATGCTTTGCAGACCAGCTATCCGTGGTCATATGGACCGTTGCCCCAACGCTGTGTGCCAGACATGCCATAACTTCCTTTCTCACAACAGAGTACAGGTTTGGGATTGCCTTTTGTGAAAAGAAATTTCTGACAGGTACCTTCCACTGCGGTGTCCCAATAGATACAATTTTTTTGAAAGCATCAGACTCCACCAGCTTGTATGGTAAAAGCTGGCGGGCTAAGAGTTCAGACAAGCCAGCTGTCAGACGCCGGGCAAGGGGGTGACTTTGAGAAATTGGCTTCTTACGCTCAAACATGTCCTTGACAGACACCTGACTGTGGGCAGATGACCAGGAACTGCTACGTAAGAGAGACTGAGTGGAGGATGGTTGAGAGGGGGCAAGGAGGACAGCACTGGCTGACGTGGCTGAAGATGCTGGAGCAGGAGGAGGAGGGCGGCTTTCACTTTGTGTGCTGCTTCTACTCATGTGTTCTTCCCATCGGCCTTTGTGATGGGAGACCATGTGCCTTCGCAAAGCAGTTGTACCTAGGTGGCTGTTGGACTTTCCACGACTCAGTTTCTTTTGGCACAGGTTGCAAATGGCATCGCTGTTGTCAGAGGCAGACACACAAAAAAAATGCCACACTGCTGAGCTCTGCGATGACGGCATTCTGGTGGTGGCAACAGCATGCATTGATGGGCGTCGGCGGGCTGTCTGGCTGACCCCTGGTGACGATGCATGCTGTCTGACTGTGCCACTAGCTCCTTGGGACGACCTCCCCGTGCTTCCAAATCGTCTCCTCCTCCTCCTCCTCCTCCTCTCTGTCTCCCCATCTGAACTTTCCCCCTCTTCTTCTTCTCTTCTAGCAGGCACCCACGTGACATCCACCGACACATCATCATCAACCGCTTCACTTGTATCTGAAACATCAAGAAAGGAAGCAGCAGCGGGTACAACATCATCATCATCATCATCATCATCATCATCACACCGTACATCCATGTCAGTAATGCTGCCTGACTGAGACTGATCACTATTATCTACATCCTCTGTCAATGATGGTTGCGCATCACTCATTTCTTCCAAATGATGTGTCAATAACTCCTGTGACAGATCAAGTGAAGCGGCTGTGGTGCTAGTGTTGGTAGTGGCGACAGGCGGCGGAGTGGCACTGGTCACTTAAGACCTGCCCAAAGCACAGCTGGACTTAGATGGTGCGTCAAGGTTAGGAGGACTAGCAGCAGAAGCTGAAGAAGATTGGGTTTCCTGTGTTAGCCATTCAACTAGGTCCTCCTCAGAAGTTTTTGCATCCCCCTTGGCACCCGGCGTCTGAACAATGTGCATATTTGTAGGGTCTAAAGGAATCACAGCACCACGACCACGACCATGGAACCTGCGGGGTGGCCTGCCTCTGCCTGTCATTTTTTTTTAAATGGACACTAACAATACTATTACACCAATTGAGTGGTGGCACTGTGAAAGTGGGCACAGTATACGCTGTGAGACTGACAACAACAAAAAAGACAGATGTTTTAAAAATCACAAATTGTTAATTTTTTAAAATATTACTAGTACTGTGGCAACAAATATGATTGTTTGGCACTATTTGGCAAATGGGCCTGTCTGGCACACACGCTGGGAGAAAGGAAACTGCAATTCAATGGCACTAGGAGACTGAAGAATCACAGTCAAAACAGTTATGATTAACAAAAATTCCAATCCTGTTACAATAAATATGAGTGGTGGCACTAATTGGCTAGTTGGGACTGACACACAGGCAGGCAGGCAGGAGGAAAATGCAATTCAAGGGCACTAGTAGACTGCAGATTGACAGTCAAAACAGTGTTGATTGACAAATTTTGCAATACTGTTAAAAGAAATATGATTGCTGGCACTAATTGGATAGTTGGGCCTGGCACACAGGCTGGCAGGCAGTAGAAAAGTGCAATTCAATGGCACAAGCAAAATGAGGATTAAGATCAACAATCAAGATTTTTTTAATTGTAATTAGTAACTATACTGTGACAAAAAATTAGGATTGGTGAAAATAGTTGGAAAAATGGCCCGGCACAAAAGGATGGCAGGCAGGAGGTAGATGCAAATTCAAGGACACTAGGAGACTGATTACTGACAGTCTAAACAGTGATGATTGACAATTTTTGCAATACTGTTAACAGAAATATGATTGCTGACAACAATTGGCTAGGTGGGCCTGGCTCACAGCAGGCTGCAAGGCAGGAGGAAAGTGCTATTCAATGGCACCAGCAAAATGAGGATTCAAATCACAGCAACTATTACCAAAAATTTTAATTTTTAATTATTAGAATACTGTCACAACAAATATGATTGGTGTAAATATTTTTTAAGTAGGCCTGGCACACAGGCTTGGAAGGCTGTAGAAAAGTGCTATTCTAGGGCACGAGCAAACTGAGGATTAAGATCATCAACAATAAAGATTTTTTTAATTGTAATTAGTAACTATACTGTGACAAAAAATTAGGATTGGTGAAAATAGTTGGAAAAATGGCCTGGCACAAAAGGATGGCAGGCAGGAGGTAGATGCAATTCAAGGACACTAGGAGACTGATTACTGACAGTCTAAACAGTGAAGATTGACAATTTTTGCAATACTGTTAACAGAAATATGATTGCTGACAACAATTGGCTAGGTGGGCCTGGCTCAAAGCAGGCTGCAAGGCAGGAGGAAAGTGCTATTCAATGAAACCAGCAAACTGAGGATTCAAATCACAGCAACTATTGCCAAAAATTTAAATTTTTAATTATTAGAATACTGTCACAACAAATAGGATTGGTGTAAATATTTTTCAAGTAGGCCTGGCACACAGGCTTGGAAGGCTGTAGAAAAGTGCAATTCTAGGGCACGAGCAAACTGAGGATTAAGATCATCAACAATCAATATTTTTTTAATTTTAATTAGTAACTATACTGTGACAAAAAATTAGGATTGGTGTAAATAGTTGGCAAGACGGTCTGGCACAAAAGGATGGCAGGCAGGAGGTAGATGCAATTCAAGGACACTAGGAGACTGATTACTGACAGTCTAAACAGTGATGATTGACAATTTTTGCAATACTGTTAACAGAAATATGATTGCTGACAACAATTGGGCTAGGTGGGCCTGGCTCACAGCAGGCTGCAAGGCAGGAGGAAAGTGCTATTCAATGGCACCAGCAAACTGAGGATTCAAATCACAGCAACTATTACCAAAAATTTTAATTTTTAATTATTAGAATACTGTCACAACAAATATGATTGGTGTAAATATTTTTTAAGTAGGCCTGGCACACAGGCTTGGAAGGCTGTAGAAAAGTGCAATTCAAAGGCACGAGCAAACTGAGGATTAAGATCATCAACAATAAAGATTTTTTTAATTGTAATTAGTAACTATACTGTGACAAAAAATTAGGATTGGTGTAAATAGTTGGCAAGACGGCCTGGCACAAAAGGATGGCAGGCAGGAGGTAGATGCAATTCAAGGAAACTAGGAGACTGATTACTGACAGTCTAAACAGTGATGATTGACAATTTTTGCAATACTGTTAACAGAAATATGATTGCTGACAACAATTGGCTAGGTGGGCCTGGCTCACAGCAGGCTGCAAGGCAGGAGGAAAGTGCTATTCAATGGCACCAGCAAACTGAGGATTCAAATCACAGCAACTATTACCAAAAATTTTAATTTTTAATTATTAGAATACTGTCACAACAAATATGATTGGTGTAAATATTTTTTAAGTAGGCCTGGCACACAGGCTTGGAAGGCTGTAGAAAAGTGCAATTCAAAGGCACGAGCAAACTGAGGATTAAGATCATCAACAATCAAGATTTTATTAATTTTAATTAGTAACTATACTGTGACAAAAAATTAGGATTGGTGTAAATAGTTGGCAAGACGGCCTGGCACAAAAGGATGGCAGGCAGGAGGTAGATGCAATTCAAGGACACTAGGAGACTGATTACTGACAGTCTAAACAGTGATGATTGACAATTTTTGCAATACTGTTAACAGAAATATGATTGCTGACAACAATTGGCTAGGTGGGCCTGGCTCAAAGCAGGCTGCAAGGCAGGAGGAAAGTGCTATTCAATGAAACCAGCAAACTGAGGATTCAAATCACAGCAACTATTGCCAAAAATTTAAATTTTTAATTATTAGAATACTGTCACAACAAATAGGATTGGTGTAAATATTTTTCAAGTAGGCCTGGCACACAGGCTTGGAAGGCTGTAGAAAAGTGCAATTCTAGGGCACGAGCAAACTGAGGATTAAGATCATCAACAATCAATATTTTTTTAATTTTAATTAGTAACTATACTGTGACAAAAAATTAGGATTGGTGTAAATAGTTGGCAAGACGGTCTGGCACAAAAGGATGGCAGACAGGAGGTAGATGCAATTCAAGGACACTAGGAGACTGATTACTGACAGTCTAAACAGTGATGATTGACAATTTTTGCAATACTGTTAACAGAAATATGATTGCTGACAACAATTGGCTAGGTGGGCCTGGCTCACAGCAGGCTGCAAGGCAGGAGGAAAGTGCTATTCAATGGCACCAGCAAACTGAGGATTCAAATCACAGCAACTATTACCAAAAATTTTAATTTTTAATTATTAGAATACTGTCACAACAAATATGATTGGTGTAAATATTTTTTAAGTAGGCCTGGCACACAGGCTTGGAAGGCTGTAGAAAAGTGCAATTCAAAGGCACGAGCAAACTGAGGATTAAGATCATCAACAATAAAGATTTTTTTAATTGTAATTAGTAACTATACTGTGACAAAAAATTAGGATTGGTGTAAATAGTTGGCAAGACGGCCTGGCACAAAAGGATGGCAGGCAGGAGGTAGATGCAATTCAAGGAAACTAGGAGACTGATTACTGACAGTCTAAACAGTGATGATTGACAATTTTTGCAATACTGTTAACAGAAATATGATTGCTGACAACAATTGGCTAGGTGGGCCTGGCTCACAGCAGGCTGCAAGGCAGGAGGAAAGTGCTATTCAATGGCACCAGCAAACTGAGGATTCAAATCACAGCAACTATTACCAAAAATTTTAATTTTTAATTATTAGAATACTGTCACAACAAATATGATTGGTGTAAATATTTTTTAAGTAGGCCTGGCACACAGGCTTGGAAGGCTGTAGAAAAGTGCAATTCAAAGGCACGAGCAAACTGAGGATTAAGATCATCAACAATCAAGATTTTATTAATTTTAATTAGTAACTATACTGTGACAAAAAATTAGGATTGGTGTAAATAGTTGGCAAGACGGCCTGGCACAAAAGGATGGCAGGCAGGAGGTAGATGCAATTCAAGGACACTAGGAGACTGATTACTGACAGTCTAAACAGTGATGATTGACAATTTTTGCAATACTGTTAACAGAAATATGATTGCTGACAACAATTGGCTAGGTGGGCCTGGCTCACAGCAGGCTGCAAGGCAGGAGGAAAGTGCTATTCAATGGCACCAGCAAACTGAGGATTCAAATCACAGCAACTATTACCAAAAATTTTAATTTTTAATTATTAGAATACTGTCACAACAAATATGATTGGTGTAAATATTTTTTAAGTAGGCCTGGCACACAGGCTTGGAAGGCTGTAGAAAAGTGCTATTCTAGGGCACGAGCAAACTGAGGATTAAGATCATCAACAATAAAGATTTTTTTAATTGTAATTAGTAACTATACTGTGACAAAAAATTAGGATTGGTGTAAATAGTTGGCAAGACGGCCTGGCACAAAGGGATGGCAGGCAGTAGGTAGATGCAATTCAAGGACACTAGGAGACTGATTACTGACAGTCTAAACAGTGATGATTGACAATTTTTGCAATACTGTTAACAGAAATATGATTGCTGACAACAATTGGCTAGGTGGGCCTGGCTCACAGCAGGCTGCAAGGCAGGAGGAAAGTGCTATTCAATGGCACCAGCAAACTGAGGATTCAAATCACAGCAACTATTGCCAAAAATTTTAATTTTTAATTATTAGAATACTGTCACAACAAATATGATTGGTGTAAATATTTTTTAAGTAGGCCTGGCACACAGGCTTGGAAGGCTGTAGAAAAGTGCAATTCAAAGGCACGAGCAAACTGAGGATTAAGATCAACACTAAAATTTTTTTTATTTAAATTAATAACTATACTGTCTGACTGTGACAACAATTATGATTGGTGTAAATAGTTGGCTAGACGGCCTGGCACAAAAGGCTGGCAGTGGCAGGCAGGAGGTAAATGAAATTCAATGGCACTAGGAGACTGAATATTTGCAGTCCAAAAAATTATGATTTTTTTTTTTATTACTGTTACAAGAATTGTGATTGGTGCCACTAATTGGCTACTTGGGCCTGGCAGACAGGCTGGCAGATATGAGTCGTGGATGGTAGGTAGGGCAGCAATTTAACACAGTATGCAGTGTAAGTGACAAAAACACAGGACTGATAGAAAATTAAGTTACATTACACTAGCAAAATATTTGAAAATTTTAGATTTTAATATTAAAATTATGTTAAGAAGTGCAATGCACGGGGGACTTCCGGTGGGCGGCCGGTGCTGTGAGACGCAGGATTGCAGAGCTCCGGGTGCCTCGGCTTGCAGTCTGGAGTTTTTCAGCACTTTTAAGGCAAAAAAGTTAGATTCCTTGGCAGGGCAAACTTAACCACTGCCGGACAAGTATAACGAGGAGCGAAGGAGACCCGCTCCCCCACCGGTAAGCAAAAAAGAGAGCTGAAGCAAAAGGCGGGAGACCGCGACCGCGGTCAGAGTCACAATAACTACAACCCTGACGAGGAAGGAGAAAAAGTGCCCAGACTAAGGACAGCCGGTACTGTGCAATCCGGTGAATGAGGGGTGAGTGAGAACACCACACTGACAAAGTTACGGCTAGTGCAGAGGGTAACGACGCAACGGCCGCCATCTTGCCTGCCGTTCTGTCTGGGGCCTAGAGAGGAGTTATTACAGCGGTAATGAGGGGAGACCTTAATCACTACAGAGATCCCTAGCATTGACTCAAGGAAAACAGAAAGGGTGATTTATAAAAGGACACTCGGCACAAAGGAAAGAAAATCATAGGACAGGATACTGACTCATGAGAATGAGTTTTTCATGGCCCTGATAACAACAGAGCAGATACCGTCTTCAATAAGGAGATATATTGAGACTTTGAGGGACTTTTTGCTAACTTATTCCCCTTGCTATCGGGTAAGAAAAGAACATCTATGCCCATACTCCCTGAGATCCTCAGCCTCTTATTCTTGCTGAATATACAGATGTCTCCTGTAAACTATCTGGAGAGGGAAAATGATACACGGAGACTACCTATGAAGTAAAAGTTATGCAGTGCATTAAACCCCCGCAATCAGCAGGCACACACCAATGTGAAGTTTAATTAACTAAGACCCAGTTGCCTGCAAGCTTTATTCTGGCTGAAAGACTTACCTCTTCTCCCTACACTTTATCTGCCTACTACAACACATACTGAAAGGGAAGGCACTCTTCTAACAGGTGCATGCAGAAATATTATACCAGTTTTGTCAAAACTACCGACGCCATGTCTGGCAGGCAAAAACACCAAGAACGGAAATCTAAAGTTGTGGCTGAGGTACATACAGCAGAAAACATGGCCATTGAAACTGCAGAGGAGAGCGTGACAGACACCCACCCCATTGTCTCCCAGATCTCGGCTCTATTCCTGCCTAAAATAGAACAGCTACAGACAGGGATGGACTCTTTGTCATCAGATTTCAAGTCCTTCTCCTCTAGACTCCGTCATGTGGAACAGAGAGTTGGTGATGGAGAGGTCCTACAGAGAGAGAGTTCTACAAGGATTACAGCACTGGAGGCCCAAAACAAAACATTGCTTGACAAGGTTGACGACCTAGAAAATCGTTCGAGGCGCAACAATCTGCGCATTGTTGGGCTGCCGGAAACTGTGCCTAATACAGATCTAATTGAATTTGCTGAACGCACCTTGCCCACCTTGCTAAAACTGAGCCCTGAGGACATACCATGTACTGTCGAGAGAGCCCACAGAGTGGGTAACACCAGTCAAGACCAGAAAAACACGAGGGGGCCCCGTCAAGTGATGATTCGATATCTAAATTTTAAGGACAAGATCTTGCTCCTAAGAGCCTACCGCCAGAACTCTCCCCTGAGCTTTGAGGGGAAAAAAATCCTGATTTTTCAGGATTACTCCGCTGAGATATCTAGGAGAAGAAGGGAGTTCTCACCCTATTGTAAGTCGCTAACTGAGGAAGGCCGTCCCTTTTCTCTAATGTTCCCAGCACGGCTCAGGCTCCAGACCCAGCAGGGGGTAAAGTTTTTCGAAGATCCTAAACAACTTCAGAAGTTCTTGAGGCAGGAGCAAAATCCTGCAGCAGAAGATACTTGAGAGAGAGAAGATTCACCCCAGGAGATGGTAAAAGGGTTCTGGACATTTCTCTTGCAGGTTGGGAGGGGAAGAAGCTGCTGGACTCTAAAAAGATCACTTCTTAAAGGATACCTCTCATAATAGAAGGGGTTGATTATTGATTATTGTTTTTTTCTTGTCTTCACCTTCTCTCTCACTCCTCTTTCCCCTTTTTCCTGTGTTCATAAACTGAATAACTGTCAAGAATACATTACTATATTCTAGCCAAGAGACAATATGTTTCAATATGTTTCAGAATAGACATAGCTTTTGTTAATTAAGGAGAGTTATTGACCCCTAATTTCAAGATCCTCCTTCGAGGATCTTGGAAGATTAAGTAAGCTCCTTAAACGTCACCATCACGTTAACCCTCTTTCTTAACTCAATGAACAACTAGGAGGGAGAAGGGAAGGTAGAATCTAAATGTTTAATCGCTTCATATGGAACTTACTCACAAGGGGAAGAGTTATCATTAGTACCATTAGTATCATTAGTACAATTCAATGTTACTTAGCCGTTTGCTTTTAAACCTAGTTTTAAGGGGGAAATGTACTGTATTGCACTATACTGTTTCGTTAAAATCACATGAACACTAGTCGAGAATTGAAGGAAAACTGGTGTACATTGCCAAAAAATCTTATGAGTGTTCAAACATGTTATTTATGTTGTTTAATTACTGTTTTTTTATTTAGCCAACAGGATGCTCACCTCTCCCCCCCGGGGCCCAGTGAAGGGGGGGATAGATCTCAACAGACAGATCATAATCATTAAAAGGATGATACTCTCAAGGTATTTCATGACTGCTACACCTCACCACACTATAATATCATACATACTAGCACAGAACATACATAAAAGATTAAGTTATGTCGCCTAGTAATCTAACCATAACATGCTGGAACGTAGGGGGTATTACCTCACCGCAAAAGCGTAGATCAATATTGCGGCACTTACATTCTAGAGGGACCGATATCGCTATTTTAGAAGAGACGCACTTATCTCAATTAGAGCACCAGAAATTGAAACAGAACTGGGTAGGGGAAGTGATCTACACGACATACGAACAGCGGAGGGCCAGGGGTGTGGCGGTCTTATTTAAGAAAAATTTACAATACACCATTATTAAAACACCGATTGACCGGGAGGGAAGATATGTCATGTTACAGCTGGAGGTGGAAGGGTTGTCCTTCGCGTTGGTAGGAGTTTATGGCCCGCAAACCCAAAAATCATTGTTTTGGAGAACACTGCACTCTGAAGTAATAAAGTTCACTACCTCACCTGTTCTTATGGGAGGAGATTTCAATATTGCCCCTCAGGTCCCCGCAGATAGATTTTCCAACCCTGATAGGAAAGCCCCCTCAGCCTTGAGAATGCAGAATTCTAGGAAGGAATCTTTGGTAATTCACACACTGGCGAGATCCTTGAACTTGCAGGATGTGTGGAGAGCCAAATATCCGGAGAGCAGGGAGTTTACATGCATGTCAGTAGCTAAGGACACACTCTCGAGACTAGATTACTTTTTGGTCTCTGCAGGTCTTTGCCCGAGGGTAGTAGAAGCAATAATAGATCCCATTACAATTTCGGATCATGCTCCAGTAATGGTAAAAATTCAAACAGGCTGTGCTACCCGTACACCTAATAGGTGGGTTTTTCCAACATACCTTTATAAAGATCCCAACTTCTACAGACATATTCTAGGAGAATGGCGCTCTTACGTAGACCTTAACAAGACACACATAGAGAATCCCCTTCTGTTCTGGGAAACAGCCAAGGCTGTTTTAAGAGGAGTCATATCAGCCTATGCCACATCAATTAAGAAACAAAGCAAACTAACTTCAGACCAGTATCTTACACGCCTCATTAATACGAGAAATAGGTACCTCAGAAACCCCAATGCAGTAACCAGGCAAAAATATAAGGAAGCCAAAACGCTGAGGGATAACTATATCTTTCAACAATCTAACAAAGCATATGCTAAATTGCAAGCTAGGTATTACAGGTTTGGGAGCAAAACCGGGAAATTACTAGCTAGAGTGACCAAGCTGACTAGAAAGAGAAATTCTATCCTAGCTATAAAACAAGGAGAGACTACTTATAATAAAGACGCAGACATCCAAGCAGCTTTCACTAACTTTTACAAAGAGCTATATTCTAACCAACACATACACAACTCGGACAGAGACAGATTTTGGAACGATATTCAATTACCCAAAGTAGATCAGACCCAACTCCGGGGAATCAATTCCCCCATTACCCCAGAAGAAATAGTAGCCACAATAAAAGATTTAAAACTGGAGAAATCCCCGGGCCCTGACGGACTACCGGCGGAATTCTACAAAATCATGGGGTCAAATGTTGCTGAATCCCTGGCGAGGCTATTTAATGGATTGCTTGAGGATACTGTGACACCCTCGGTTAGACTAGCAGAGGCCCACATTAGTATTATACCAAAGGAAGGGCGTGATCCCCTACTGACCCAGTCTTACCGGCCTATATCCCTGCTAAACCAGGATTATAAAATCCTAACAAAAATCCTGGCAAATAGGTTGGCGGGACTCCTACCTTCCCTCATTCATAGTGACCAGACCGGTTTCGTTAAGGGGAGATCCTCTGTGACAAACATCAGAAAAATCCAAACAGTCATACAGTACTACTGGAAGGTGTCACGAGACAGTAAAAAGAGAGAACGCCACAAAGAAGCAGCTTTACTGCTAATTGATGCTGAAAAGGCCTTTGATAAGGTCTTGTGGGAACATCTTTTCTACACTCTGGGGAAGATGGGGATAGAAGGCTCATTTGTACAGGCGTTATCCAACCTATATAAGACCCCACAAGCCTCCATTCTGGTGAATGGAGAGGTTTCACCCCCTTTCATGCTTCACAGGGGCACGAGACAGGGGTGCCCCCTGTCTCCGCTCCTGTTTGACATAGCAATAGAGCCCCTGGCGTGGAGAATTAGAAATCACTTAGAGGGAATGCAGATAGGGGAAACAGTTTCACATATCTCGCTTTTTGCTGATGACATGGTACTATTTGTTCAAGACCCCTGTAGGAACACTCCTAGATTGATGGAATTAATTAGGGACTTTAGCAAGATTTCTGGATATGTGATCAACACAGATAAAACTGAGCTAGTATGGCTGTTAGCCAAAGGCGACAAGCAGATACCAAACTTTGATTTCAAGGTAGTAGAAGGGAACTTTAAATATTTGGGAATAACACTTAATTTAGACCCCCGGAAGTGGTATTCGATAAATTACGGACCCCTGCTAGGTCAACTGAAGAACATGCTCAAAACATGGTCCCCGCTCCCGCTGTCCCTTTCGGGTAGAGTTGGACTTATAAAAATGGTATACTTTCCAAAAATTCTCTACTTCTTTCAGACACTTCCATTCCTACTTAAAAAATCAAACCTAAAGGAAGTAAAACAGACGGTCCTTAAATTCATATGGTCCAACAAGAAGCACAGAGTTAGCTACCTAAAGCTTGCAGCTTCCCGTGAGATGGGGGGTCTGGCATTACCTAACTTCGAATTATATAATTGGGCTGCTCAGTGCAAGTTCGCCATTGACTGGATGACAGGGCAGGAAAAATTCACGAACACCAACTTAGAGAACACATTAATAAAACCTTGGACACTAAATATGCTACCACACATGACCCACTCACAGGCGACTAAATATCTGACAGACATTGATATACTCAGCCAACCCGCGAGAGCGTGGAGGCTAACATGCAAACAGTTGGGAGGCAATAATAGATTACTAACCTACTTACCGTGGGGGGGGGACCCTGAATTTCCTGCGGGATTTACATCTGGGGCTTTTAAGCATTGGAGGGAAAAGGGACTGCGTACTGTAGGGCAAGCTCTAATTCCAGGAGGGAATCACATGCAAACATTTGAAACCCTGAGGCAGACATTCGGGTTGCCTAGAACACACCACTATGCATACCTTCAGGCTAAGCATTACCATGAGACACTGCTCAGGGAGGGAAGGGGAGTGGAACAGGCGCAGATTCTGCACATTGTACACCTAGCAGAACAAGGTAATACGTCCATTTCTCCGCTCTACAAGAGCTTGAATAGGGGGGGGAACTCATCATGCGCGAATAAAATTGCCGAGGTCTGGAGCTCCTTATTGGGTGAGCAGATTTCGAGTAAGGAGATAGAGGAAAGCATTCTTAAAGTTAAACGAGCTACTCTTTCATCAGAGATAAGAGAATCACATTTCAAACTCATACACGACAGCTATATAACCCCCAGGAAATATCAGAAGTGGAAAACAGATAGGGAGGACAAATGCCCAAAGTGTGGCAAGAGGGAAGCAGGCATTAAACACATGATGTGGAAATGCCCTAAGATAGTTAAATTCTGGAAAATGACAACATACTGGGCAAACCTTAGTATGCACACACGCACCCATGACCTGACGTTTAAAAATATCATACTGCTAGACTTTGGAGAAGTTCCGAGAGATTTTAAGATATTCATGACCAACATAGTTCTGGTAGCTAGACGCTTAATCTTCCAAAATTGGATCAAACGTAATCCACCTACTGTAGCACAGTTGAAACAAGCACTCCTTAACCAATTGTTTATTGAGCAGTCAGATGGCTTGGGAGACATGACTAGGAGAGTGAAATCCTTTATCACGAAGTGGGAAACCTTCATCCACACACTCCCAGTGACTCTAAAAAACATGATTATAGCACCATTCAAACATTCAGACTACATACTTGAAGCTAATTTGAGAGGGGAATGGAACTAGACTACAATAGGAATTGTGAGAGATGGGAGGAGAGGTGAAGCAATCAGAGTTGGCGAAGGTTGTTTAGGGTAATATTGTTGGTATTATGTTTATGTTTAAAAATTGTGTCCTACAGGAGGACTGAGCCAAGGTTCATAGGCTTCTATACTATATATTGAAGGAACTGTATTTCTCAATGACATTTTCTTTGGCAACACTAAAGAAGAAGAAGAAGTGAACTCAGCCTATTATTAAGAACTACAAGCTATGTTGTAATTTTTTGTTGATGTGCTCATGTTGAGTGTGAAATGTTCTGTTCTTCCTGTTTGTGGCACACAAAAATAAAGATATTTAAAAAAAAAAAAGAAGTGCAATGCACATATGACTCTATGAGTGGTCGCACTGGCTGGCTGCTACGTAGGGCAGCAATTATAACAACAGTATGCTGTGTAAGTCAGATAGACAGTTAGACACAGGCCTGATAGAAAATACAATTAGATTACACTAGCATAATGATTTAAATACTTTTTTTTGGAAATTTTAAGAAAAAGGTTAAGCACATACATATGAGTCGTGGCTGATAGCCTTGGAAGGGCAGCTATTAAAAACAGTAGGCTCTGTATGTCGGATACACACACGCCTGATAGAAAATACTATTAGATTACACTAGAAAAATGATTGAAATTATTTTTTTTGGGGGGAAATTAAAAAAAGGTTAAACACATATGAGTCGTGGCTCATAGACTAGGGAGGGCAGCAAGTAAACACAGTAGGCTCTCTATGTCAGCAAAACACACAGGCCGGATAGAAAATTATATTAAATTACACTAGCAAACAAATTTAAACTTTTTTTTTTTATATTAAAATTAAGGTGAAAGAAAAATAGATATGAGTGCTGGGTGGCTGCCTGGCACAGACCAATTAACCAAAAGACTGAAAAAAAGAGGTATATTAATGCTGAGTGAGCCTGACAGACACAGGCATGATAGTAAATGTAATTAGATTACACTAGCAAAATATATATATATATATATATTTTTTTAATTTAAAATAATGTTATAAACGGATATTAACACTGGTGGCTGCTGGCTGGCACAGAGCAATGCTGTGTGACACTGGCCTAATAGAAAATGAAAAAAAATTACACTAGAAAAATAATTATATTTTTGGGTTAGTTAAATTTAAACTAATGTTGTTAGGGAGATATCAGTGGTGGCAGTAGTCACAGCATATGCTGTGAGCCTTAAACACACAGCTGAAAGCCAGGCAAATGCTAATAAAAAAAAACGAAAAAAAAAAAAAAACGGCACGAAATATAGCCCTAAAAAGGTTAGCACGCAAGCGCAAATTCTTTCTTCAAATAGAGTTTTATGGGGTACACTATAAAATTAATGTTGGCTTAGCACGCCCCATAAAAACTATAAAACAGTGGATTTTTCAATTGATGCCCAGCTGCACATAAATGGAGTTATAAAATATTTTACACAAGTATACACACACACACACACTGAATTGAGGTCAAACATTGGTTTTGTGGAGCCTCGATTAATAAAAGGGACATAAGAATACAAATTGAAATATGTAATATTATTACCAGCACAGAGCCTTCTCTTTTACTATTTATGCAGCTTTTCACAGGTACAATAGTTCAATAAAACAGAAATACATTAACCCTTTGAGTGCTAACGACGGCTCTGAGTTGTTGCAAATTTTCTCAGTCAGGTGTTAACGATGGCTCAGAGCTGTCGCTAGCACTCACCCACGTTGAGGGCAATCTGGGGGCTCCCACCTACTCCCACCCCAGCGATCTGGCCTGAATAGTGAGAGGCATCGCCGGGGCTTCACGTTTCGCACAGTGATGTCACGCGCTATGAAGTGATGACATCACCGCGCAACTTTATTTAAAATTAACAATGGACAATATAGGGAGATGGGGGCATGCTGCTTAGATGCCTGTATCTCAGGCATCGAAGCAGCTACAGACCCACCGTTGGAAAGGTAATCACCTAACCTTTCCAATGGTATAAGTCTTGGGGATCTGGAAAAAAAAGTAAAAGTGTAAAAAATTAATATATTTAAAAAAGTAAAAAAAAAAAAAAAAAAGATCAAAACCAGCTTAGCACCCAGGTGGGAAATGACTTAACAGCCAAAGGGTTAAGAGAAACCGTGATAATGAAAAAAGCCAATGAAAAAACTGAATGCAAATGAGCAGAAGAAATCAGCCAATGAGTCGTAGTGCCCATATACTGTCCACATAGTCCCAAATCTTCCTCTTTCACTCTTGCTGCTTCTTGAAATAAATACAATTTCTATCAATTGTGTTTCACAATACATTTTGTTTGCTAACAGTTTTTTTCTCTACTTTCACTTTAACCTTAAACCTCATCAACCTTGTTATTCACTTTATCTTCTTTTATTTACTTATTTTATTGTAATTTTTCCTTGCCTTATACGTGCCATGTACTTCTAGCCCCTAGAATCTTCCATGTTCATTTTCACCATTTTTTCTTTACCTTTTCTCACAAACCATTCCCCTAATTATTTTTGCTTGCTGGTTTGCTCATCTCACAGCGTTACTCGTCGCCATCTTGTGAGCTTTCGCCGCGGCCCTTTTTTCCTGTCCTCTTCTTTACCTAACAGCCGACGCTCAGACCAGTCACGGTTTTCTCAACCTCTCAACTTGACAGCTGCATTCCTCCAAAGTGCTACAATTCTAAGTAAGAAAATATACATTGTTTGCTTATAATTTTCCCTTGTCTATGTAATTTTATTTTACTCCACTAAGTGTCACCCTTTACTTTATTTTCAGGTTGCTGCATTTATATTAACAGTTACACTTTACCCTGTCATTATTTTATTCCCTGACATTATTTATCATACATATTCATTCTTAATATTCATTATCAGCCTTTATTTCACAAATGGATAATAAAATTAACTCCCTTATGGCTGTTATTAATTCTGACCAACATGCCCTTAAAAAATGCAAAGCCAAAACTACACTTCTCCGAAACAACTGCATAAAAGACCTTTAAAGTGAATGTAAATTTTGATACTAAAGTGCCCGTTTTTTTAAAAATTTGATTAAAAACAGGGGCACTATAATTCATCAAAATTTACATTTCCCTCCTGTTGTGAAAAAAAACTTACCTTTTAAACTTGACAGCAGCTCCATCTTCCTCTGGTCGTCGCAAGCCATTTCTGATGTCAGAAATGATGGATTGGTCATCCTCCAATCACGGCTTCCCCCCTGGGGGAATCAGTGTCTGATTCGACGCTGTGATTGGAGGAAGCCAGATTCCTCATTTTAGACCCAGGAAGAGGCTTTGCAACGGGTGGAGGAAGCTGGAGCTGCTGTCAAGATTAAAAGGTAAGTTTTTTTTTTCTCAACAGGAGTGAAATGTAAATTTTGATGAATTAAAGTGCCCCTGTTTTTAATGGAATTTTTAAAAACCGGGCACTTTAGCATCAAAATTTACATTCACTTTAAGTCTGTTTCAATCAGACATTCTTACCACTGCATCCCTGAGAATTGCAGGCAGTTCCTCTGCTAGCCGGCAGATTGCCCAAGGCACCAGAACCCCTGAGCATATTAGAAGTGGTATGTCAGGGTGTATTTATACAGACTCTGACCTTACTAATTCCCTTTTAAAAAGATTGGCTTCTGACCTTAAGGCTTGCAAAAGACAATATGATGACATTTCCTCCTCTGAGGAAGAATATTTTTCTGATAAATATAAAAGACGTAAAAAAGCCCACCTGAATATGCACCAAAAATAAAAAAAAATTCTATATTTCCTCTGCAATCCTGCAAACCAGATGAACTTCAACACCCCCATTCTTCCGAATGGTCCCCTTCAAGGATCATTATTTACGTACCTCCCTTAAAAAATCTTCAAGATCAAAACTTAGAGTTGAACGCCCTAGACCCTCCTTCCCTAATATTCCCACTGTCACCCCAGAAATTGACTCCGATATTCTGACATTTCCTGGCTCCCAGGGTGCTAGACTTAAAAGAGACTCTGACAGGCTGCTTAGAGCTTGTCATGATAAACTCCTGGACACTACTGGTCCTAGCGCAAACATTTTTGACCTTACTCAGAAAGCCATTGCTTCCAATTCCTCTCTGGACCCATTCATAATAAGGGAGTGGATATTAAAATCTGTTACCTTCCTTCGCAAGGCAAATGAGGCCATTGTAGCAGAAAGAAGAAGAAATGTTATCCGGAAACTTGACCTAACATTATCTGATTTTGTTACTACCCAATGTTTTATTGACACTAATGGCTTTCTTTTTGGAGACATTTTTTTGCAGAACAATTATGCCAAAACGTTCAATACACTTTTTAAAAAACAAAATCTACAATAAAGAAGACCCATCATACACAGTCTATTTTTTTTTTTTTTTAGGTTTAAACAAGCTTTATTTGAGCTGAAATTACAATACACAAAAGCCACCTAAGTTAGGTGACAATAAAGTAGGACATGTTACATATGATAATCTCCTCAGTTTATATATATATATAGTTCTTTCAGTTGCTGTATCGTTATAAGTATCATCCATATAATGTTGAAAAAGCATTATAACCAAATGTCCATCTTGAATGTAAATGGTCATCTGAAACATTTTCACACTTGTTTGACAAAGTGCACTTCAGATGTAATGCTTATTGCATTTTTCTTTTTTTTTCATTTTAACCATAACAGTAACAACCAAACAAAAACAATAACAATACCACCATCCAGGTGTTCAATCGCCCCAGAGAAAGGGTAAGGAAGGTGTAGAGAGGTTGAGGTAGAAAGCCTCAAGAAATGTCAGGAAAGTCTTGTATAAAATTAATTATGGGGTATTTTACTATTTGCTGTCATTTCTTCCCAGTAAAATGTTATATCTAAGAAAAGAGCAGACTGATTACGTCTCGTAAAACCATATCCTTCCAGCATGAGTAGTTCGTTGGTTCTTCTCAGCCACATCTCTTTATTGGGTGTGACTGTAGTTTTACAATTTTTGCTATTAGCGATTTGGAACTATTGATTCCTATTTGTAGTAGGTGTGATTTAATTTTGCATTGTGAAGGTTGATTATCGTTTAGTAAAGCTATTCTGGGAGTTAATACAAATAAACTAGAGAATAGTGTTTTAAATTGAGTCTCTACCGCAGCCCACAATGGGCTTATCGTCGGGCAATTCCACCACATGTGAAGAAATGTACCATGAGCTCCACAACCTCTCCAGCACTTGTTAGATGCTGTTTTGGCTATTGTGGTAGGGGTCAAATACCATTGAAGGAGAACTTTGTAATTTAGTTCTAATATTTGTGGTGAGACTGATGATTTTTTGGATAGTTTAAATATTCATTTCCACTCAGTGTCAGGGATTACGGCATTTAGGTAGAGGTGCCACTTTTGTGTATATGTAGGCATGCCAGGGTAAAACCCCTCTTTTATTATCTTGTTAGTTAGACAGTTTTTGGGATTGGTGTCTCTTATACATAATGGCATCTACTTATCAAACCGTCAACTTAGTTGCATTCGACGGCACCAAAACGCTCACCTAAGATCGCCTAACTTCGCTGCTGCAGACCTGAATACGTTCTCCAAAGTTACCAAAAAAAGCTGTCAAAAAGCCACGCACCAAGTACGGCGCGATGAGCAGCGGACTGTTGTTAACTAACAGTCATCGATCTCGCTGCTCTTCGGCTTTTTCCCAGCTTTACTGGTATACTGTCACCAAACACCCACACTATACTACACTGTTTTACCCCTATCCCGCAGCTCACGGACCCTGCCGCAACTAAATAAAGTTATTAACCCCTAAACCGCCGCTCCTGGAGCCCACCGACACCTACATTATGTTTTAAACCCCTAATCTGCTGTCCCCTACTCCGCCGCCACCGACATTATACTTATTAACCCCTAATCTGCTGTCCTCAACGTCGCCGCCACTATATTAAATTTATTAACCCCTAAACCTAAGTCTAACCCTAACACCCCTAACTTAAATATAATTCAAATAAAACCTACTATTAATAAATAAATTATTCCTATTTAAAACTAAATACTTACCTGTAAAATAAACCCTAAGCTAGCTACAATATAACTAATAGTTACATTGTAGCTAGCTAAGGGTTTATTTTTATTTTACAGGCAAGTTTGTATTTAACTAGGTACAATAGTTATTAAATAGTTAGTAACTATTTAATAACTACCTAGCTAAAATAAATACAAAAGTACCTGTAAAATAAAACCTAACCTAAGTTACAATAACACCTAACACTACACTATAATTAAATAAATTTACTAAATTAAATACAATTACCTAAATTAAATTAGCTAAAGCAGTGATTTTTAACCTTTTTTTTGCCGTGGCACACTTTTTTACATTAAAAAATTCTGTGGCACACCACCATCCCAAAATTTAAACAAAATCACACATTGTAGCCTAATACAGCATATATATATACACATACACACAAACACACACATACTGTATGTATTGTGCTGTTATGCCATGCCTCCTACAAACTACCCCTGCACTGGGAGTAAAAAACAAGCAAAGTTTAAAAAATATGTCACACTGTTGTCAGTCTGCCGTGGCACACCTGAGGATCTCTCACGGCACACTAGTGTGCCACGGCACACTGGTTGAAAAACACTGAGCTAAAGTACAAAAAAAAAAAACCACTAAATTACAGAAAATAATAAACAAATTACAGATATTTAAACTAATTACACCTAATCTAATAGTCCTATAAAAATAAAAAAAGCCCCCTCAAAATAATAAAAACCCCTAGCCTAAACTAAACTACCAATAGCCCTTAAAAGGGCCTTTTGCGGGACATTGCCCTAAATTATATTTAATTTTGGTAATTCATTTAATTGTAGTGTAGTGTTAGGTGTAATTGTAACTTAGGTTAGGTTTTATTTTACAGGTACTTTTGTATTTATTTTAGCTAGGTAGTTATTAAATAGTTAATAACTATTTAGTAACTATTCTACCTAGTTAAAATAAATACAAACTTGCCTGTAAAATAAAAATAAACCCTAAGCTAGATACAATGTAACTATAATTTAGTTAATGATAGTAATTTTATTTAAATTATATTTAAGTTAGGGGGTGTTAAAGTTAGACTTAGATTTAGGGGTTTATAACTTTAATATAGTGGCGGCGACGTTGGGGACGGCAGATTAGGGGTTAATAAATGTAGGTAGGTGGCGGCGATGTTAGGGACGGCAGATTAGGGGTTAATAATATTTAACTAATGTTTGCGATGCGGGAGTGTGGCGGTTTAGGGGTTAATATATTTATTATAGTGGCGGCGATGTCCGGTTCGGCAGATTAGGGGTTAAAAATATTATTTTAGTGTTTGGGATGAGGGGGGGGGCCTCGGTTTAGGGGTTAATAGGTAGTTTATGGGTGTTAGTGTACTTTTTAGCACTTTAGTTAAGAGTTTTATGCTACGGCGTTGTAGTGTAAAACTCAACTACTGACTTTAAAATGCGGTACCAGGCTTGACAGGAGAGGGTCTACCGCTCACTTTTTGGAAGACTCGTAATACCGGCGCTATGCAAGTCCCATTGAAAATATAGGATACGCAATTGACGTAAGTGGATTTGCGGTATTTCCGAGTCTGGCCAAAAAAGTGAGCGGTACACCTGTACCTGCAAGACTCGTAATACCAGCAGGCGTTAAAAAGCAGCGTTAGGACCTCTTAACGCTGCTTTTTAAGGCTAACGCAAAACTCGTAATCTAGGCCTTAGTTTTTTGTAACTTTGTAATTTTTTAGTGTAGAATTAAATTATTTGAATAGGGTTAGGTGTTTAAATATATAATATAGTTAATTTAATTTGTAGTTTAATGTAATTTTAGTATAAAAGTTAGGTTAGATTAATTATTAATTTAATATAGTTTAATGTAATTTAGTATAACAGTTAGGGTAGATTAATTAATAGTTTAATTTAAATCTAAAGGTAAGTTTAAATTTATTATAAGATATGGATGAGTTAATATTTAATGTACAGTTAGTGGGCTGGCGGTTTAAGGGTTAATACATTTATTTATTTGCAGTGGGCTACGGGAGCAGCAGGATAGGGGTTAATACTTTTATGTAGGTGGCGGCGATGTTGGGGTGGCAGATTAGTGGCGTTTAGACTCGGGGTACATGTTAGGGTGTTAGGTGTAAACAACTTTTATTCTCCCATAGGAATCAATGGGAAATTGGGCAGCAGCGAACATAAGCTTTTGCTTCTTTCAGACTCCCATTGATTCCTATGGCATCCGCAGCCTCCAGGGCGGCGGATTGAAAACCAGGTACGCTGGGCCGGAATAGTGCGGAGCGTACCTGGAAGACATTTGTTAACTAGCAAAAGTAGTCAGATAGTGCCGAATTTGCATTCGGAACATCTGCAGTGACATAAGCATCGATCTGTTTCGGACTGAGACCGGCGGATCGTATGTAACGTCACAGATTTTTACTTTTGCCGGTCTGTAGGGTTTGATAACTAAGGCGAATCAGGCTCGCCACAATTACGCTTCGAAATTCCAGCGTATTTGCGGTTGACGGCTTGATAAGTAGATGCCAATGACTCAAAACTAGTTAACGGTCGCGTCAGGTCCTGTTTGTGTGGGGAGGTACTTACAAGATGTTGAAGTTGTGCATATTTCAACCAAGAAGTGTATGACCTACCTGGTGATTCTTTTAGTTTTTTTTAGGGTTTCCCATTATCTAATAACGTAGCTAAAGGGATTGTGTAACCCCATTCCACAGTATTTTTAAACCCTCCATCTAAACCGCTTGTCAACTATGCATTGCGTGGGATAGGTAATAAGGAGGAATTCACTGTGGAGATCCCTTTTATAGTTGTGATGATATGATCACATTCTGTAAATACATGTTTGTGAATGTCGAGGAGTTGTCAAGTTATAGGTCGTCTATCTTTTGTTACCCAGGATAATGCTCCTACTGAGGGTGTTTGCATTATATGGGAGTCAATGGACACCCACACTTTAGTAGCGTGAGAGTGGTGCCAGTCTAATATCCTCTGCAAAATGGTTGCTTTGTAATATATTGTTAAATTTGGGATCCCTAGGCCTCCTTTGTCTGAATGTCTGTGCAATGTATTGCTTTTGATTCTGGGTTTGTATTACCCCAAATATATGTACTTATGACTTGTTGCAATTGTCTCAAATATGTTTTTGGGAAAGGTATAGGCAGCACTTGCAGAATGTAAAGTATTTGTGAGGATACGACTCAGTACTTATAGAAGTAAATATATGTGTATACTCAATAAAGTGAGACTTGTAGCTAAAATAATAAAAACCAGAATTACAGATAAAAATCTGGCATAAACTATATATTAGTCTTTAGTCAGGTAAGAGAAAGCCATGGATATTCAGGTTACACAAATACTGAGTGAAACCTTAAAATACAAGGGTGAACAAGAATCATAAGTGAAGAAGGTTCTGTATAAGTTCACTCTGTATTTGAGAAGTAACAAATAAGTTTAAATGTGACCTGCTGAGAATCATTTGAAACAATGTGACCAACAATCAGTTTAAGGCTCTTATACAGAGAACATATGTTACTGTTCAGTAATAGTTGAAAGATACTTGCGGTTGTGGCAGAGCAGCTGAGTTGAAGTCGTAGCTGTAGAGAGGCTGGATTAAAAGCTGAGGGGAGTCATCACTGAGAGAGAGTCCGGAATTGACAAATAACAGATAGGTAAGTATGGAAGGCAGAGATGCCTGATATCTGCAATGTTAGACAGAGGCTTGTTCCATAGCGGTTATTACAAACCGAGGTGCTGGAGGTGGAGTACAGCGGAAAGGAGATATTCTTCAGAGACCGCACCGAGAGGTACTGTATTACAGACATGATGCGGCTGAGTTAGACTGTTGGTAGCGTTCCGGTCACGTGATGACCTCAGTAGGAGCGTCGGTTGGAAATCTTAGACAGAATACGATATCGCAGGTAGAGGTGAGAGGCAGCTTGAATGTAAGATGAATGTTCTAAGCATATGCAGAACTAACAAGGATTGGAAGCCAATTGCACACAGGAACAAAATATTCAAGCTATTAGTGGAGGTAGAGGATAAGCTTAAATGGGTCAGGTACTAGGAGGATCTAACTTAAAGGGATATCACAGTATTCTGGGCAATGTGGTCATTTTTATTGCCTGCATCCTCCCCCACCATTATATATGCTTCTCATTCCATGATTGAAAGTTTGTCTGTGTGGTGGTCAGTAATGTTTTGTAATTCTTCTCGAATGTTATATGTGGGCATGGTAACAGATATATTCCTAAGTACTTAAGGGCGCTTTTCTGGTAATGGAGTGGACTAACCTGTTTCAGTAATTTAAATTCTGTTTGTGTTAGGTTAATATTCATTATCTCAGACTTCGTGTTGTTTATTAAAAAATATCAATAAGATCCAAAGGTATATATTTCCTCGAGGGCTGCAGGAAGAGATGTCCTAGGAGAGGATAATGATAATAGTACATCGTCAGTGTACATTGCTATTTTATAATTGTTTGGTCCCAATTGAATCCCTTTAATATTTTGGTTTTGTCTTATATGAGCAGCTAATACTTCCATAGTGAGAACAAATAATATTGGGGAGAGGGGGCAGCCCTGACGTGTGCCATTAATAATCTGAAATGCTTGTGATAAGGTGCCATTTATTTTAATTCTAGCAGAGGGGGTTGAGTAGAAGTTAAAAATTATTTTAATCATAAGAGGGCCAAAATTAAATGTTTCTAAAGTTTGACGTAGGAATAGCCAGTTGGTGCGGGCAAATGCCTTCTCGGCGTCTGTTGCAACAAGTATCGATTTTAAGCTTACTTTTTTGGCATATGACATTAGGGTGTGGGCTCTGATGGTGTTGTCACGAGCTTCTCTGCATGGGATGAAACCTGCCTGGTCTACATGGATGATTTCATTCAGAACTAGATCAATACGATTTGCTATTATTTTCCCGAATATTTTAATGTCTGAATTTAATAAGGAAATTGAGCGATAATTGCCTATGTCTTCTGGCGACTTGCCAGGTTTGGGAACGATAGCTATGTGGGCTTCTAAAAGCGATGGGGAAAAGGGGTGATCTTCATCCGCATCTTGAAATTACCGCATTTAAGTAGGGAGTAAGGATTTCTTCAATGTTTTATAGTATATATTAGGGAGGCCATCAGGTCCAGGACTTTTGCCCGAAGGTAAACTTTCTATTGCTGTTATTATTTCCTGAGGTGTTATCGGTTGCTCTAATTTCTCTTTTATTTCCAAAGTGATCTTTGGTATATTGGACTTATCTATATATGATTTAGTGTTTAATTCTCTATCTGTATATAAGGAACTGGAATATTGTATAGCCAACTATAAAAGTCTCTAAAGACTTCCTCTATTTCTGCGCTATCCTGAGTTACCGTATTATTATGTTTCTTAATGCTGTGAATGTATGTTTTTTAAGGGTTCTGGCTAATAAGGATCCTGCCCTGTTACCCTCATAGAAATAGATCCGTTTAAGATTGAGCGCTTTCCATTGAGCTTCTTTCAATAAAAGGGACTGAAGGTCAGTTCTTGCTTTTTTTTAATATATATATATTTATTTTTCAACAACAATACAAATATGCATGATGACAATGTTCATAATCAAATAATTCATAATAATTTGTTATCTAACGGTTAGAAAGAAACAGAGTAATAATAAATACAGAGTCTTAACATGGGAGGAAAAACTTGTATTAGTTTGTAGCAACTCATATTATTGTTGGGATTTTAGAACTAAAACAAAACTAGAACAGACCAACAAAAAAAAAACCCTCAATAAAAAACTTGTCGCCATAGTAGAGGATAGGATTCTGATTGAATCAATTCCAGGAATGTGGGGGAGTGCCAAAATTTATAAAGGAGTTGGATTTGACTTTCTGGAGGTAGAGACATAATTACTCCATCCCATTTACAAAAAAATGCATACATCTTGTTCTCTGAGTATATTAAGGGATCGTGTTGGTCTATAATAATTTGGTAATGCATATTTTCAATAAAGGCTCTTAACCCAGGTAATCCTTTATTCTTCCAGGTGTTTCATATCATGTATCTTGCTACGAAAATCGTGGTATTAATTAGCTGCTTGTTATGAAACATCTTGTGATCAACTTGGAAGAAAACATAAGAGGTGCGTAATTTAACTTTAAGGTCTATAAATTTATTTAGTAAAAATTCAATTTGGGACCAGAATTTTTGAATTTTAGGACAGAGCCAGAAAGCATGCAGCAAATTTGAATTGAAAGCATGGGCATCTAGAACAATATTAAGGTTCATCTAGATTCCATTTAGCCATTTGATTAGGGGTAAGATAGGCTCTATTGATCAGCTTAACATGCAATTCTCTCGCGGATAGA
The DNA here is from genome assembly GCF_027579735.1 of Bombina bombina. Classification (NCBI taxonomy): domain Eukaryota; kingdom Metazoa; phylum Chordata; class Amphibia; order Anura; family Bombinatoridae; genus Bombina; species Bombina bombina. The sequence continues at coordinate 467,745,713 of NC_069501.1, forward strand.
TTTAGTGTATTTGGCAACCATTGTAAAGCTACGATTGAAACAAACAAGATCTAAATCTGATACCTCTTCTGACAAAACAAAAAATACAGCGGCCAGTCTTGGTTTGGCATTGTGAGCTGTCAATAAGCCATACACCATAGAAATAGAATGGATCCCCACGCGATAGCATCTTATTACAGATCCCAAATCGCCAAAGTCCCATTTATTAAGTTGTGTAAATTTTTGGGATGTAACAAAATGTCGGATTTGGAGATATGCATAAAAATGTTTTACATTTAAATTGAATTCTAGAGTAAGATTAGCATAGGTTTTAAAAATTTTGGTCTGTGGATCAAATAATTGAATCACATTTGTTAGGCCTTAATGGGCCCATAATTTAAATATATAATAATAGGATCCAGGCACAAAATTTGGATTGCCTCTTATTGGAAGATGTTTAGAAAAACTTAATTGATGCTTACCTGATAAATTTCTTTCTTTCCAGATATGGAGAGTCCACAACGTCATTTAATTACTAGTGGGAATATCACTACTGGCCAGCAGGAGGAGGCAAAGAGTACCACAGCAAAGCTGTTAAGTGTCACTCCCCTACCCATAATCCCCAGTCATTCGACCAAAGGGAAATGCAAAAGGAAAACACAAAGGTGTAGAGGTGCCTTAGGTTTAGTAAAAAATAACTGTCTTAATAAAGGGTTGGGTCGAAATTTATCAGGTAAGCATAAATTTTGTTTTCTTTCCTAAGATATGGAGAGTCCACAACGTCATTCAATTACTACTGGGAACCAATACCCAAGCTAGAGGACACAGATGAACAGGAAGGGAGAACAAGACAGGCAGACCTAAGCAGAAGGCACCAACACTTGAAAAATCTTTCTCCCAACAGAGGCCTCAGCCAAGGCAAAAGTATCAAATTTGGAAAAAGTATGCAGAGAGGATCAAGTTGCAGCCTTGCAAATCTGTTCCACAGAAGCTTCATTTTTGAAAGCCCAAGAAGAGGAGACAGCCCTAGTGGAATGAGCTGTTATTCTCTCAGGAGGCTGCTCTCCAGCAGTCTCATAAGCAAACAAAGCATACTTCTCAACTAGAGGGAAAGAGAAGTAGAAGTAGCCTTCTGATCCTTACGCTTTCCTGAGAAACAAACAAACAGGACAGAAGACTGGCAAAAATCCTTAGTCGCCTATAGGTAGAATTTTAGAGCATGCACAACATCCAAGTTGTGCAACAGACGTTCTTTATGAGAAGAAGGATTGGGACAGAGAGAAGGAACAACAATTTCCTGATTAATATTTCTATTCGAAACCACTTTAGGAAGAAACCCTAATTTAGAACGAAGAACCACTTTCTCCGCATGAAAGATAAGGTAAGGCGAATCACACTGCAAAGCCGAATGTTCCCGAAACTCTCCGAGCAGAAGAGATAGCAATAAGAAAATAAAACCTTCCAAGATAGCAACTTAATATTTATGGAATGCATTGGCTCAAACGGAGCCTGCTGCAAAACTTTAAGAACAAGATTAAGGCTCCAAGGAGGAGCAACAGGTTTAAAAACAGGCCTGATTCTGACCAGGGCCTGACAAAAAGATTGAACATCTGGCACATCCACCAGATGCTTGTGTAAAAAAATAGATAATGCAGAAATCTGACCTTTAAGAGAACTGACTTACAACCTTTTCTCAAGACCTTCCAGGAGAAAAGCCAACATTCTAGGAATCCTGACCCTACTCCAAGAGTAGCCCTTAGATTTACACCAATAAAGGTATTTACGCCATACCTTATAGTAATTTTTTTGAGTAACAGGCTTGCAAGCCTGGATCATGGTCTCAATGACCGACTCAGAAAATCCACGCTTAGACAGAACTAAGCGTTCACTCTCCTAGCAGTCAGCTTCAGAGAAACGAGATTTGGATGGCGGAATGGGCCCTGAGTTAGAAGGTCCTTCCTCAAAGTCAACCTCCAAGGCAGCCGAGATGACATCTTCACTAGGTCTGCATGCCAGATCCTGCAAGGCCATGCAGGAGCTAATAGAATTACCGATGCTCTCTCTTGTTTGATACGAGCAATAACTCGTGGAAGGAGCGCAAACGGAGGAAACAGGTATTCTAGACCGAAATCCAGAGGAACCGCCAGAGCATCTATCAGAGCGGCCTGAGGATCTATTGACCTTGAACCGTACCTTGGAAGCTTGGCGTTCTGCCAAGACACCATCAGATCCAACTCCGGCACCTCCCATTTGAGGGTTAACCTGGAGAACACCTGTCCACTGAAACCTGATAAACCCGGCTAAAGACAATTGAGGCCAAGCCATCAGAGCATTGTAAATCGCTCTCAACTCCAAGATGTGTATGGAGAGAGCAGACTCCTCCTGGGTCCATAGTCCCTGCGCCTTTAACGAGTCCCAAACTGCTCCTCAGTCTAGCAGGCTGGCATCCATGGTCACAATCACCCAGGAAGGTCTCCGGAAGCATGTGCCCTGAGACAGATGGTCCTGTGAAGCCACCACGGGAGAGAATCTCTTGTCAACTGGTCTAGATCTATCCTCTGAGACAGATCCGAATGGTCTCCGTTCCATTGTCTGAGCATGCATAATTGCAGAGCTCTCAAATGGAATCGAGCAAAGGAAATGATGTCCATGGAAGCGACCATCAGACCAATTACCTCCATACATTAAGCCACTGATGGCCGAACAGTAGACTGAAGAGAGAGGCAAGAGGAGAGAATTTTGGATTTTCTGACATCCGTCAGAAAATTTTTCATAGATAGGGAATCTATTATGGTCCCTAAGAAAACCACCCTTGTAGCTGGAACAAGGAAACTCTTTTCCAGATTCACTTTCCAACCGTGGGAACATAGAAAAGACACCAAGATCTCTGTATGAGAATTTGCTTGTTGAAAAGATGGCACCTGAATTAATATGTCGTCCAGGTATGGCGCAACTGCAAATTCCCCAAGACCTGATCACTGCCAAGAGAGCCCCCAGAACCATTGAGAAAATTCTGGGAGCTGTGGCAAGTCCAAACAGAAGACATACAAACTGAAAGTGTTTGTCTAGAAAGGCGAATCTCAGGAATTTGTGATGATCCCTCTGGATGGGAACATGAAGATACGCGTCCTTCAGGTCTATGGTCATCATGAACTGACCCTCTTGGACCAAAGGAAAAAATGGAACAAATGGTTTCATTTTGTAGGATGGTACCCTGAGAATCTTGTTGAGGTCGAAAAGTTCCCTCTTTTTTAGGATCCACAAACAGATTTGAATAGAATCCTAGACCTTGTTCCCTTACTGGAACTGGAACAATCACTCCCAGGGAGGAAAGATCCTGAACGCAGTCAAGAATGCCTCTTTTAGACCTACTATATTCCAGCTACTGTATGATGGACCTGGTGCAGGAGGCTTATTTTATGTGTTTACATATAAACAGCAGCCTGGCTTTTTAGATGCTGAGGTCGGAAGGTGGAGCTACGCACACGTGTAGCAGAGTGTTCGTGCTAAGAGAGAACACATGCCATTCAAGCTGATGCAGAAAGGCCCCGTAGTGCTTACAGGAACAAGGAGCACTGGGGTGAGTTGCCCTCCAGAGGTGAAGGCTTGCATCTGCGACCTCAGATACTGACAAAGCGGTCCCATTTGTCAGGCACAGTCTGGGAAGCTACAACCACCGACGTAACGCCAGAAGTACCACAGTACTGCAGGGAGACCAAAGAAGCGGGGCTCATACACAAAGGCATAATTTGCAGGCACAGGACCCTCCCATAATCTCCACCAAAGATCGAAATTGCAGCAGGAAGCCCTTATACGCTGGATACTGTTTTACATCCGGTGGAGTAAGAGGTGAGCCAAAAAAAGAGCCATCACTTGGTTTGTTAGCCGCAAAAAGGCCCCCTGGAGCTGTACTGACAAGTGTGTCGGAGCTGAGCTCATACTTACATGGGTGTCGATTGTTTTTTTTTCCATCAGTACAGCTGAAAGGTTGACGCAAAAGGAGAACCCTTGACTGGACATCTTGCTTAACCATAAAGCACAGACATCGCTGCATAGGAGTTCCTTTCATCAGAGGGAAAAGATAAGTAACTTTTTCTTTTGTCATATTAACTTGTCAAGGGGATCAAAGGGTGTATAACCTGACTGCATATGTTAGCGCCATCGCTAAGAACACAGGAGCCGATAAACTTGGTCAGGGGGAGGATTACCCACCTATTAAGAGTGATTCAAGAGAGAAGGAAATAGAAAAAGAAAAGAAGGAAAAGAGGCTAAGGTGTTACTAAAAGAAAATTAGCCTGTGAACAATGGCATATTTAGGGTGACAGAGAATGGGGTTGCAATAAAGGAACTCATGGTACAAAAAAGTTAGAAGGGCAGAATATAAGGTTGGCTATTTGGAAGTATTAAAAGTTTGGAAAACGAACTGAGAGACTAACATCCCTTTTCATCTGAGCCTGTCTTGTTTGGGTTTAAACAAGTTTGGAGAGAAAATATCTAGAAATTGGCTGGACACTTTGGGTGAAACCCTGTATGGGGGGGCTCTATATAGAAACAGATACTGCTCACCCTTGTGATATATCTTTTCTTTTTTTTTTAAATTGCTGGTTTGGTTAGATGACTATATGAGAGATTTTCCAATAGTTTATTAAATAACAAAGGGATACTCTTTATTGTTTGTAAATATATTCTAAAGGGCTAATATAGAGCTTATAAATCTTTGTTTAATCAAACAAGAAACAACTTTTTTACACACTGAAGTCAGCTATTAATTAGTTTAAAAACAAGCATTTCATTAATATCTTATAATTGAGGGCAAATGCACGCCACAAAGGGATATCTGACAAAAACATGTTAGTCAGGTATTGTTAAGCACATATTTTTAGATTAGCTAGTAAAGCTTTAATTGAGTAAAACACGGTTTTTCTCTGGCCTTTTTTAGCTAGAGACTAGGGATGCACCGAAATGAAAATTCTGGACTGAAACCGATACCGAAAATTCAGGATGATCCTGGCCGAAAACCGAAACGAAACCGAAATTGTTTTTTTCTTTTTTAACTACAGTGTGTGTGTGTAGCTGAGAGAGCTTGTAGACGGGAAAGCTCCAATAAATGGACATGGTCACTTGTACAGTAGGGCGTGATCTGCAGTGAAACTGGAGCTCTATAAGGGAGAGCGTGGTTATAGCCAGACAACAATACGAGGTGGACATGTGTTTTGTTTTTGGGTGTAGTTATCCGTGCGATGAGCGTGGCTGCACCTGATCGTCTCTCATCGTATCTCTGCCTAGTTCCTTGTTCGGGTCTCACACTGACCCGTCAGATTATATGTCCGGAGCCCCAAATGGAGTCTGCCTGTCACCTATCACCAGGACCACTGGACTTAGCTACAACCTTACGTGCAAGGTGGTTATAGAAAGTTACTGTGCTCTTTTGTTTACACTGTCTGGTGGGTGCTAATTTGTACCAACTGTGTGCGAGCTTGGGGCTTATGCTTATAAAGTGTGCACGCATATTTGCCTCAGGCGAATAGAATGTCTACGCACAAGAGGCTGATGTATGAGCACTGTATATAAGGCTTAAAGATATTCACTGTGTGGGCTTAGGGCTGTGTCTGATAATATCAAGTGTTTATAAACATGTTACTTATCCTCCTTTGATATTTGTATTCACTATTCAGAACTTTGGTTTCCTTCTCTGCTGGTTTCAAATATCATCATGTAATGGTACTTATGTGTGTGCTCTGTGTACCATGCCATTGTTGTGCTGCTCACCTTATGCTAAGGATAGACATGTAACTCAATAGAACAGGGGAGGGCTGTACATTTTTAGCCATTTTGGTCCTCTTTGGGCCGAAATTGGAATTGTACATTTTCGGCGGCCCAAATTTTGGTGCATCGCTAGTATTATTCTTTATTTAGTTCTGTGTAACAGAATCAGATTTAACCGTTTTTGTTTTGTTACCAATTATCAAAATAAAGTATAGTCCTAGAAAACTATTATTATATGCAAAACAGTATGTCTAGTAATGAACTCAAACAGCAGCTCTAGGCTGGCATAAAATTTAAAATATGCTACACAATAATTTTGCCGAAAATAAAAGGCAAAAAAACGAAAACCGAAATAACAAAAAATGCTATTTTCGGCCGAAACTTTCTGCGGCTGAAATTTCGGTGCATCCCTACTAGAGACCACTTGTTTCTTCTTTTTTTTCACATAGCACACAGTTCTGCCTCAATATACTGTGGAGGCTCTTAGGATACCACACACCATTCACGTTTGTGCAAAATATTAACGGCTTTTTTTCGGTTATTTGATCTACTTGCCAGTTTTGGCAGACACCTTTCTCACTTTATAGAAAAGTATATGAATAGCAGAAAAAGCACTAAATCACCAGGGATGCCCCCCAAACAAAAAGATAAAAAAGCAAGAACAATACAGAACTGCTAGCAGATATCAGTGTGGATACAGGTAGTTCAATGAATACAATAGACCCACAAAATGTAGTAAGACAGATCTCAGAGATGATCATGCCACAGTTCGATCAATTACGCAAGGAACTTTCTCTTCTAACAGTAGAAGTAAGACAATTTTCCACAAAAATTACAGAGGTTGAGAATAGGGTCTCAGACCTTGAGGACTTAACCATTTCGCAAGATCAATTGATTAAAAACCACGAGAAGCACATCCTGGCCTTACAAAATAACATGGAAGACATGGAAGATAGGGCACGCATAAATTATTTAAGAGTCATAGGACTGCCTGAGACTTTAGAGTATAAGGACACTTTGCAACAGTAAAACTCCTAGAAATATTAGGAATAAACAGCCTCATAGCTGTAGAAAGGGCGCATATAATAGGCCAGCTGAGAGAACAAGTGGGAACCAAATATGCAAGAAGAACGGTAATCATAAAACTACTTATTTTTCAAGATAAGGTACATATGCTAAGACAGTACAAAAAATTATTCCCCCTTAAAATAAATGATGAGCCAGTTGCTATATTTCAAGATTTTTTGATAGACACATCAAAAAAGGAGAGAACTAACACCAATTTGCACACAGTTAATAAATATGGGTATATAAGCATCTGTTATTTATCCAGCAAAATTGAGAGTGATATATAAATCAGAAGTAAGAATATTTGAGGCTAGGCAGGCAGCAGAGCAGTTTATTGAAAATTTGATGTAATATACTGGAGCTGAAGATGTGTGTGTGTGTATATATATATATATATATATATATATATATAATATGTATATATATATATATATATGGGATTCAGAGGAAGATATGTGTCAGACTTGTTATCTAGACATTATGCTTTGGATAAAGTTTAGGTTAATAAGGAAAAAATGTTTTATGATTTGTGTTAAAGTGGCCAAGTTTTTTTTATAAAGGCTGATTTTATGGACCAAGGGATTTTGAGACGTGTTCTCTGTTTTTGGGTCCCCTTTATTTATTTTTTTAATGTGTTTTTTTTTATATCTATTTGTTTTGGCCCCCTCTCCCCCTTCTCTCCCTAAATAACTAAATTAGGTTTGAATATTGTTTCCTGGAATGTGGGGGGTATAACATCACAGATTAAGAGAAAACGGATTATAAATTATCTCCAAAAAGATGCACCAGATATTGCTATTATTCAAGAGACACACCTAAATAACTGTGAAGTAAATAAATTAAAAATGAAATGGGTGGGGAGCCGAGCCAACCACCAGCATGGCCGCACTTATGTGATGCTCCGGGCAGTTTCCCCTTTTAGGGCATATTAACAGGGACTTCCAGACCCAGGTTCGGCAGAAAAGATAACATATGGACACAGCAACGCTTAGAGAATAAAAATATACCGGACACGGACACTGAGCACCCCAGATCACGGATACCTAACAGCTTGGGAACGGGTGAGACTGTGCAGTGAAGCGCCATCTTAACTTGAGGAGTGCGCACCGCTCCAAACAAACTCAGCGGGTAAGAGCAGGGGGGCTTAAGCAGACACAGCGGCCATCCAAGAAACAAACAAACTCCCAGCCTAACATAATAAAAAACACCACAGAGCTCTTACTGACAAAGAACGGCTCAGAGCAGTCGCGCCGAAAAGTACCCACGTGGCCTCCACATCACCCCTATCTAGGCAGCACCGCTCCAAACTAACACAGCGGATAAGAGCAGGGAGGGCATAAGCGGTCACCACGACCATCCAGGGAGCAGGTAAACTCCCAACTCATCACAAAAGATACCGCTAGGCCCTTACAGACAGTGAGGCCTCCTCTCCACCCCTATCTGGGTATAGACAATACATCCTGCACACTGAGGCAGTGAGACGGCCTCACAGGTCACAGGTGAACACACACAGTATTACAGGAGCCACTATTAACACTCAGCTTTATCTACTTAATATAGCTATAAAACCCAGGCGGTGAACGCTCAGACAGCCACTAAGACAACTAAATCTAAACTACCTCAAGTGCAAATAGCCCTCTGCTAGACATAAACAACAGCTCAGACAGCAAAATAAGCACCACAATGACATCTAAACGCCTGCCTAAAGGAGACAAGACAAATAAAACAACTGCATTATCATCCACAAAATTAAACACATTCTTCAAAACAGTGGACACAAGTACCACGGTATTACCTAACTCCCCCAGCTCAAATGACAGTATTCAAGATGAAGACACAGATACAATACACTCAGATCCTAATACTCCTCTTACTAAAGCAGACCTACAATCCCTGCCAACAAAGGAGGACTTTGCATCTTTCATGAGTCAAGTTAGCCAACTTATTAAGGAAGGTCTTGCTGATGTCAAAAAAGACGTAACAGATTTGGGTAACAGAGTACTCCAACTAGAGGAGCATGCAGAAGAAATATCTGAACCGATAAACCTACACTCCATGCAGCTACAATACCAAGCTGAGGAAATGAAACAAATGCAGATGCAAATAGAGGATTTGGACAACCGCGGCAGACGGCAGAACCTTAGAATAAGAGGAATATCTGAGAACATCCAAAATGCCTCTATCCCACAATACCTACAGGACCTGTTCACTTTTCTCTTAGATGATGAAGAAGCATCTAACATCTCTTTAGACAGAGCTCACAGAGCACTAAAGCCTAAGCCCCTGCCAAAAGCACCACCGAGAGATATCATACTTCGTTGTCACAACTATAAAGATAAAGAAAAGTTACTTACAGCTGCCAGAAAGAAAGCGCCAATCCACAAAGATGGTGATAATATACAAATCTTTGCAGATCTCAGCCCGCTCACTCTCTCAAGGCGGCGAAACGTCAAATTCCTCACTACTCACCTACAAGAACACAACATCCCTTACCGCTGGGGATTCCCTTTCGCAATTAAGGTAGTTAAAGACAATAAAGAATATACGTACAAAGATCTAGAGGACCTGCATCCCTTCTGCTCTCAACTCCACATCCCACCGCCAAAACAAATACCCCAACTGACAGAACAGGAAGAAAACACCTTTCCTACAGAACTCTCCCTCCCAAAATTGCAGAGACAAAAGTGGACCACCATTTCAAAGAAGCGCAAAGTGGCTAATACTTCATCCCGCAGATCACCAACTCCCACTATAGAGCCATCCTGATGAACTGCCTCTGCTTGTCAAAGGATAAGTCCGCCTGACATATCAGGCCCACAAGACCGTACCGCTCTGAGATGAACTCTCATAAGACTTTCACTTAATAATCTGGAACTCCCTCTATTACAGATCATTCCCCTAGCCCTGAGAGGGGACATTGAGGTTATAGTATAACTGCTTTCCCTCCATTGCTCACCTTCAGGAAAGGGAATCACCTTTCTGATCCTAAGTTTAGTCTAAGTTTTTGTTACTTGAATGTGTTCTCCTTCTCCTTTTTCCTTTTCTTCTTTTCTTCCCTTTAACATTGAAATGTTTTCTCATGTTAATCAATGTTTTTTATTGTTCCGTTTTAGTACTTCTGCGAGGTATCACCGGTGCACATCTCCTTCAAGGGACATCGTAAATCTACTTAAACAGCATCTACAATCGCTTACCACACAAAACACCAGGCAACTACACCCTCAGCATAGATTAACAGCCTATGGTAAGACATCTTTCTCTAACACTTTAGCTACCTGTATCACTCAAGACAACCATGACCTCTAGACTATTAAAAATAACCACACAAAATGCCAAAGGACTGAATTCACCCACCAAGAGATCAGTAGCCCTGAATTGGTTCGCCAAACAAAAATGTTCTATAGTCTTTGTTCAAGAAACACACTTCCCACAAACAGAGGAACCTAGGTTTTCCAATAAACACTTCCCGCTGAGCTTCTTTAACTCCCACGAAAAAAATAAAAAAAATGGAGTAGGTATCCTCCTACACAACTCCCTACCCTTTAAATTGCTCCGCAAGATAACAGACAAGGAAGGCAGAATACTCATATTAGTTGGTCTTATTTACAATAGACCTCTCACCCTAATCAATGTCTATGCACCTAACACGAATAAAAATAGATTCTACAACAAACTCACATCAATGCTTAATGATTCCAGAAAGGGTATAGTAATACTGGGGGGAGATCTAAACGTCGCTATGGACCCTACATTAGATACCACATCAACTAACACAAACAAATCGCCACGCCCCCCTAATTCAATATATAAATGCTTTAGCCAACTGGGACTAGTCGACACTTGGAGAACACAACATCCTGCTCAGAGAGGCTACTCCTTTTACTCCCACCCCTGGTCCATGTACTCCAGGATCGATTATCTATACCTCGATCAATCCAGCCTTTCCTTACTAGCGGACACGGATATTGTACCAACACCATGGTCAGATCACTCGATGATCACCATGACAATACATTGGCCTGACTCCCCAATACACCCCTTTGTGTGGAGGCTAGACACCTACCTATTACACTACCCTCCAACAACACAAAAACTCACGACCACCTTAACTGAGTATTTTAACCACAACGCCATCCCTGAGACACAACCACGCAGTGTTTGGGAGGCTCATAAAGCAGTGATCCGTGGAGAGTGTATTAAACACAAAGCCTACATTAAAAAACAACACAATACCTTACTAAACACGCTGACTAGCAAGCTATACACACTAGAGCTACAACACAAACACTCTCCTTCAGACCGACTTACGCTAACAGCCCTGACCTCCGCTAGAAAAGAACTCAATACCCTATTATATTCGGAAGCCCAGAGGAAGGCTATATCGCTAAAAAAAAAATATTTTTACGAGGGGAACCGACCAGGTAAAATTCTCGCAAACATTTTAAAAGATAGAAATACCCTCACGCATATTCACAAACTTAAAACCAGACAAGGGAATATAATTCTAGACAGCAAAGACATAGCTTCCCACTTTCAAGCCTTCTATCAGCAATTATATAACCTACCTACAAATGCATCCCCAGCCCATATACAAGACATGAGGACTTACATAGATTCGGCTGCCCTAAACAAATTAACACAGACACAAGCTTCAAATCTAGAGAGTCCCATCACCCTGACAGAGATTTTGAGAGCTATTAAAGAACTTCCCGTTGGCAAAAGTCCGGGACCTGACGGACTTCCCAATCAATATTACAAAACTTATTGCCCAATCCTGGCCCCACACCTACTTAAACTTTTTAATTCACTAGACAAAGGTATACAACTTTCTGACGACTCTTTATCCGCCCACATCTCAGTAATCCTGAAACCAGACAAACCACAAGAAGACCCAGGTAGTTATCGGCCTATATCTTTGCTCAACACAGACATTAAGATCTTGGGAAAAGTTATAGCTAACCGTTTAAACTTAGTACTCCGAGACATCGTGCACACAGACCAGGTGGGATTTGTGCCGGGCCGAGAGGCCAGAGACAACACCCTCAGGGCACTGACCCTTATGGAATATGCAAAGAGCAACAATATTGAATCGGTCTTAATGGCCATAGACGCAGAAAAAGCATTCGACCGGATAGATTGGCATTTCTTATTGGAAACCCTAAAAAACATAGGATTCGGCCCAAAAATTATTAACAGAATTTTCAGTTTATATTCTCACCCAAATGCAAAAGTAAAAGTCAATGGTACCCTCTCAGACACACTCCCCATACGCAATGGCACACGACAAGGATGCCCCTTATCTCCAATTTTATTTATCTTAATGATGGAAGTATTGACATCCCATATTCGTAGAAATTCAAACATCAAAGGAATATCATTTGGCCATCAAAACTATAAAATAGCCGCCTATGCGGACGACCTCCTGTTTTCGGTTTCTTCCCCTCACACATCTATCCCAGAAATTTTAACTGAGCTAGACAGATTCGGACAATATTCTAATTTCCTTGTCAATAAACAAAAATCTGAAATTTTAAACATTACGCTTACAGACGCCCATTTCCAATCCTTATCTGCAATATGCCCACTAAAGTTAAAAACTGACACAATTAAATATCTAGGGATTTACCTCTCTCCCATCCAGACGACACTCTTCGACAGAAACTACAACGCTTTACTTATCAACACGCAAAGGGACCTTAAAACATGGACCAATAAGCCTATATCTTGGTGGGGACGAATACAAGCTATAAAAATGTCCACACTCCCTAGAATCACATATATTCTCCAAACACTACCACTGCACATCCCCCGATGGTACATTACGCGACTGCAAAACAGCCTCAATTCGTTTGTCTGGGGAAAATGTAGGCCTAGAATCAATAGAGACACAATGTACAGACCAATTACAGAGGGTGGACTAGGCCTTCCCAAAATTGAAGAATACTATCAGGCAGTGACACTCCAAAGGATCATGGACTGGCACAAAAAACAGGAATGTAAGGCCTGGGTTACATTAGACTCTCATATACTTAAAACACCACTAGTACATGCCCTATGCTGGGTACCGAATGAACTCAGACCTCCACAATGCCGACAATTAAACATACATAAACAGCTATTTAAGAACTGGGACCACATAGTTGCCACTAAGACACACATCTCCTCTAGTAGATCCCCCCTTTTCCCTATAGTGCTGAATGTCGAGATGGTGGGTGGGCTAGACAAAGGGTATCAAAGACTAACCGAATGGGATTATACTATCCCTTTATTCAATTTTATTGAAGCAGGCAAACTTCTAGAAAGGGATAAATTGACTGATCTAGCAGACGGCAAATTCACGAACTGGTTAAAGTACGCACAACTACACCACTTCGTACATACCTCCCCGTTCAAGACCGACTTCCTTAGAAAACTCACAGCATTTGAACAAATATGTCATGGGGGCCTTATACCACGTGGCACACTATCCATATCCCGTAAACTTCTCATTAAAAACCATACTGACTCACTGCCACCCTTTACCACTAGATGGAACCTAGACCTTGCAAGTCACATAGACCATGACAAATGGGTACACATATTCAGTTCGGTTAAGAAATCCTCGACATCAGCAGTGATATTAGAACTTAATTTTAAAATTCTCCTCCGATGGTACTTAACCCCATCAAGGTTAAATAGCATATACCCGACTGTGCCAGACAGATGCTGGAGAGAATGTGGTAGCCGTGGTAGCTTATTGCATATGTGGTGGCAATGCCCCAGAATTCGTCCTCTCTGGAATGCAGTGGAGTTGCATTTTAGGCAAAGCATATCCACTGACTTCACACTAACCCCACACATAGCTTTGTTGAACGACCTACCCAAATTGACTTGCCGCCTTAAATTATTAGTGTTACAGATTGGCCTTAACAGTGCTAGGAAATTAATAGCTCGTCACTGGAAAAAACCCATGACTATCTCTAAATTAATGTGGTTAGATGAAGTAGAAGACCAGCTATCATTAGAACAATATGGCTACCTCTGCCGCAATAAAATGGACACCTTTCTGAATGCTAAGTTCATTTGGCAAGAATCACTTCACAACACACCCACCGCCTAGACAGTAGCAACATTCCCAGACAATTCTTACTTACCAGATAATGAGCTGTAAACACACTTATACCATGGGCTGAGAACAATAGACTAAAGAATTGATACCATATTCACTTACCCTATTCATACGATGAGATGCACCGGTGGTTTACCTATCTTGCAGAAAATAATAATATGCACTGTATTTACGAATACTCGTACAGCGAGACTCAATCCAGATAATGAAGATACCTTGCAGAACCAGGAATAGGACCAAATGTTAAACTTTAATCCCCCAGTTTGTTTGTTATATTATTACTCCCCCCCTGATTATTCAATTTCAGTCCCAGTGAGCCAGACGACTACCATACTTTTCCTGCTGATATTAAAGGCCCACGAGAAGAACCTGGACAAGAGATGACGACCTATCCTTATCTAAAATTAAAGTCAGCATGATAGACATTAACTTAAAATTGTTCCATTGCAATGTTGTTCTTTACAGTACTGACGTGTTGATGACCAGAAAAGATTGTTATCACTAAAATCTTTAATAAAGGGACTTCCGGTAGGCGGTGATCCAAGATGGCCACGGATTCTTGAGGCTCCGTTCAGCTTGGAATTAAAGTGGCTATATATCTCACCATCCTATTATCCCTTGGCAATATTTGTGCCCGGGAACTCTTTGGGATCAAGGTATACCATCCCTTGGCCGCCGAGAAGCAAGAAAATAAACCGTTTGGATTTGTGGCGGGAGTATCGCCACCGTGCTGTAAAAATCTACTGCAACTTAGCAAGTGCTTAGAAACATTCCGGATCGCACACAATGGCATTGCTTATCACTAAAGACTGCTCACTCGACTCCCACATTCTGGCTGAACTAAAAGATATGTTCCTGCCTAAGCTGGATCAATTGCTGCTTTCCTGTTCTAACCTGTGTGCAATAATAAAGGCAAGAGAACAACCTTACCAGCAGAGGAGACGCACTTTCAGGCCTGCCTCACAAAACGCAACAGCTACCCTCACATTGCACCGGCAAACGGGAGACAACCTTGAGGTCTCAGAGCTTACACAGAGGAGAGAAGAGATGGCTACAAGGGTGACCGGGGCAGGTACCTCTAAGATAAAAGCACTGAATTCCGTCATGGAGCCGAATACGCCATCAGAAGAAAGCGTGCTGACATCGCAGCTGATCTACCCGGCTATTGCCCTCGCTCCAGACCTGGACTGTAGACCGAGCCGACACAATCGCCTTACTTACAGAGCCCATTATATGTCTGCACTTGGAATCACCAAATCTGAAACAAACAGGTTCCCTGCTCAGATTATGGCATACCCGAATGGGAAACAACGTGATGTAGGTGTGCAAGGCTCCTGCGGCTGTTGTCCCAAGCAATCAAGCTGCATTCTACTGAATTATGGCTATTTAACTACAACCCGTGTGGGAATCGGGTAATCTACTTACTTGCACCTGCACACTTATTACCGGGTCATAGCTCGTTCATAACTTGCTGACTAAGGACATATTCGGACATTGGTTATGTTCTCAAGCAGTGATATATCAATGTTTGCTTGTATTTATCAAGTTTGATTGTTTAGTTTAATTAATTTTATTGCTGTCTCGTTTTCTAAACAAAAAAAAATCTTTCTGCTGTCACACTCTCATAGCTCTGGCTAAACTCCCCACATCACAGCCTGAAATCAATTGCCACTATTCAATATACCCATATTTTTAGTACTTAGCTGTTTCGCATAGCAGCCCCTTTATGATGTAAAGAGCTATAAACCAAGATATTAATATTCACATTGTGGCAGGGAAACTATTGAAGAATCATCCCGTTCAACCCCCATAATATTTTTTTTTTTTTTTTTTTTTTTTTTTGAAAACTGTTTTATTGATTCAAAACAAGATTGTACAATGCATTTCAAATGATATTCTTATCTATGGCAGACATATATTATATACATGGCATTGACATTATTGGTTTTGAGCTAACTATAACCCGGGTTCTTGTAAATGTCTCAAAGTCCAAAGTTTCACACCGGGGATTGATAACTGGTCTATGTTAACTTACTCTCATACTTTGAATCACAAAAAAGAGAATTGAATCTTAAAGATAATAACAGTTTGTAAACAACTTAAGCTTGCACATAAAAACAAACAGAAGAAAAAAGAAAGTAAAAGAAAAAAAAAAAGAAGAAAAGAAAAGGGGAAAAAGAAAATATCTGTCTTCCGCTATATTATATGTCTCGAGGAAGTACGTCTTCAAAAGAGATTTTAAAAGTGTGGTTGTCAATCTGTCCTTTCGTTCTTTAGTCCTTCTAAAGAAAGTCTTGTTGAAGTGCCCCCCCTGGGGGCCTAGGAGCTAAGTTTCCGTGGATGCAGTTGGGGCGCCATCTCGTCTACCACCCTCCCATAGGAATTTTATGTCTGCTAGCATGTGTGCTTTCCCTCTCTTAGTGTAGCCATATTCCTCCATGTGTAGGAGGTCAGTTACTTTGTCTATCCAGTTTGTCAATGTCGGTGAGTAGGGGGTCTTCCAGTGTAAGGCTATGAGCGATTTGGCTCCTGTCATGCTCATTTGGAGTATAGTCAGTCTTAATTTGCATGGTAGTTTCGGCAGGTCATTCAGTAGCGCAATTCTAGGCGACAAAGAGATGTCATTCCCCAGTAGTGGTCTAAGATAACTTTCCACTGCGCTCCACAGGGGTTGTACCTTGGGGCAACTCCACCACATATGTAGGTAGGTGCCTCTCCCCTCACACCCTCGCCAGCATTTCCCTGAGCTTTCAGGGTAGATAGATTGTAACCTCTCCGGGGTGAGGTACCAACGTGATAAGACCTTGTAGTTGAGTTCTAGGGCTTGGGGGGAGGTTGAGGCTTTCCCTGTTCGCATGAAAATGTATTGCCAATCTTCTATCTGTAACTCAGTGCGAATTTCTGTATGCCAGTGATGTGTGTATGAAGGGAGTTGTTGTGCATGTTTTCCTTGGATCATTTTCTTTGCTAAAGACAGTGAATGTCTTGCTGTTCCTTTAGTGATGCAGTGGCTCTCAAATGGGGTTAGCTCCCTCAGGTAGTCCTGTCTATGGGGTGATGTATGTACAAAGTGAGCTAACTGGGAATATTTTAACCATCCTGAATAACTACCTCCTAGTATGTCATTCAAATCTTCTTTCTTTTTGAGCTTCCCCCGTGTAACAAATTCATTTAATGGACTAGTATACCCCCATCCCGTCAATCTCCTTTGACCTTTATCCAATCCCCCTATTAGTTCTGCATTTCTCGGGATTGGGAATAGTGGAGAACGAACTCCCGAGATATGTTTTCTCCTTGTGGTGATTAAATCCCAAGATTCAAATGTTCTACGGTGTATGGTAAGCTCTGTACACTGGGGTGGTCTGAGTTCTTTAGGGACCCAACAAAGGGCTCCTACCTCAGGGGTTTTGAGGATGTGTGAATCTATTGCTACCCACGCTTTAGTATCAGCCGACCTGTGCCAATCTATTACTCTCTGCAACGTTACTGCGTCTAGATAATCTTGTATACAAGGTAAGCCTAATCCTCCCCTATCCTGTGTTCTATATAGGTTTTCCCTATTCACTCTCGGCTTAATTTTCCCCCAAATAAATAGATTGATAAGTTTTTGTATATGCACTACATACCATTTGGGGACTGGGATTGGGAGGGTTTGGAATACGTACAAGACCCTGGGCAAGACTGTCATTTTAACACATTGAGTTCTCCCCCACCATGTAATTGGTTTAGATGACCATGTATTGAGGTCTACTTGTAGTTTGCGAGAAAGTGTCAGGTAGTTTTCGTCGAATAGTTGTGCCATGTTTGGGGAGATATTTACCCCCAGATATTTTAAAGATTTTTCTTGTAGTTTTAATGGGCATATCTCACTGATGGAGCGAAAGTTGGAAGTAGGGAGTGATATGTTTAAAATTTCTGATTTATGTTTGTTAACTAGGAAGTTGGAGAATTTACCAAAGGTGTCTATTTGTCGCAGCACTTCAGGTATACTGGTGAGGGGATCTGCTAGTGAAAATAAGATGTCGTCTGCGTACATCGCTACTTTAAAGCTATGAGGTCCTATTGGGATTCCTTTAATCTCTTCGTTCTGCCTGATGTTAGCTGCAAGGACTTCCATAGTCAGGATAAACAGTATGGGGGATAAGGGGCAGCCCTGTCTCGTCCCATTTTTTATGTCAAAGGGATCTGAAAGCATTCCATTGGCTTTGACTCTAGCTGTGGGTTGGGAATATAAACTAAGTATACGTTGTATCATTTTGGGGCCGAATCCTTGGGAATGTAAAGTTTCTTTTAGAAAGGTCCAATTAATGCGATCGAATGCCTTTTCGGCATCTGTCCCTATAAGGACTGAAGGGATGTTATAACGTTTGGCATAAGAGGACAAGGTAACCGCCCTAATTGTGTTGTCCCTGGCTTCCCTCCCAGGGACAAAACCCACCTGATCCGTATGTATGAGGGAGCTAAGTATTCCATTAATTCGTGTGGCCAAAATCTTGCCCAGAATCTTGACGTCCGAATTTAAGAGGGATATAGGCCTGTAACTACCCGGGTCGGTGGGGTCTTTGTTGGGTTTTGGTATGACCGAAATATGTGCCATCAGCATATCCCTAGAGAGAGTAGGGTTTTCGTCTAAGGTGTTGAATAAGTGCAATAGGTGTGGAGCTAGAATACCTTTAAAGGATTTGTAGTATGCGTTGGTAAAGCCGTCGGGACCTGGGCTCTTTCCTGTGGGTAAATTGGTAATGGCTCTAACAACTTCTGTTAATGATATGGGAGCTTCCAAAGCTTCCTTTTGTGTTTGATCTAAGGCCGGAAGGTCTGCAGCTTTTATATATTCCTGCATGTCTTTCAAGTGTTCCAACGTGTCTATGCTGTCTAAATTGTATAGTTTAGAATAGAATTTACTAAAATAGTCTGCTATTTGTTTGCTATCATGTAAGTGTTGTTTGTCTGTGGTCACTAGCTTTTCCACTTGGGATCTAGCGCGTTGGGCTTGTAAGAGTTTAGCGAGGAGAGGGCCCGATCGGTTTCCTTCGTAAGCATATAGCTTCCTAATATTTAAAGCTTTTCTTTGTGCTTCCTTCCTTAAAATATGATTTAGATCCTGTCTGGTTTTGGTTAACATGGTGTATATCATAGTATCTGATGGTGCATTTTTGTGTTGGAGTTCTAAATTCCCAAGTTGCCCTGTCAAAGTGTGTACTTTCTCATTATATGTCTTCCTCCTAAATGACAATTGTTTGATGCATTCTCCCCTCATAACAGCCTTATGGGCTTCCCATACCAGTTTAGGTTTCATATCAGGTGTAGCATTTATTTGGAAATATTCCCGTAATGTCTTAGTCAGGGTCTCTTTGGTTGCTGGATCGTTGAGGAGCGAGCTGTCTAATCTCCATATGAAGGGCGTGATAGGATGATTGGGCCATTTCAGATTGATGCTTATCTGGGAGTGATCTGACCAGGCAGTTGGCTGAATATCGGATTCTGTGGCTAGAGCTAGGTGGTGTCTCTCAATTAAGAGGTAATCTATTCTCGTGTAGACTGCCCAGGGGTGAGAATAAAACGTGTAGTTTCTTTGTGTACTATGCTGTATTCGCCAGACATCTATCAGGCCTAGCTGTGACAGGCAATTATAAATCGCGTTTGGGGGTCGGGCTAAGGAGGGTGTCTTCCCAGAGGAGGAATCTAACGTGGGGTCCAATGTGACATTCAAATCCCCACCCAAGATTAAAGTCCCCTTCTTATTATCATTTATTAGTTTGCTAAGTTGGTTGAAGAATTTCGCCTTATGATTATTGGGAGCATATACATTTGCTAAGGTCACCGGGTTGTTAAATAGTGTCCCTATTAGTATCAGAATTCTACCCTCATCATCTGTTACTTTTTTCGTTAGTTTAAAATGAATATTCTTGTGTAGCAGAATCCCCACACCATTTGCTTTTTTACCTGGTAGGGAGTTAAAATAAACCTCTGGATGTGACTTGGAGAGGAATCTAGGTTCCGCCTGCTCTTTGAAGTGGGTTTCCTGAATAAAGATAATCGAGTCTTTGTGTTTAGCAAAGCATCGCAGTGCTATTGAGCGTTTTGTGGGAGAGTTTAGTCCCTTCACATTTTGTGAAATAAGCGTCAATGTGTTGTCAGTCATTTGTGAGTGTGTCGAGTATATGTAAAAGCTCTTACCCCGTGTAGGTATTCAGCAGTGGTAGTTGTCAAAGCGGCTGCATCAGGATGACCTGGCTTGTAGTAAAGGACAGAAAGGAAGGAGGTCGGATAAGGTGACTTTACCCTTTTAAGTGGAGCAGAAGTGACAGACATGAGAGGAAAAACAAAAGAAAAATTAACATAACTGTAATAATACAAATCTTTTAACAAAATCTTGATACATCTCAATAGTGCAAATAAGGGGTATAAACCCATATCTACTGGAAGTCGGGGGACTATGGGAAGCAAGAGAAGGAAGTGGAGGGAAAGGGGGAGAAGCTGAAGGTGGATGGAGGGAAGGGTCGGGGAGGAAAGGGAGGAAGGGGGAAGGGGCGAGGAGGGAATAGAAGGGAGGGAGAAGAGCAGCTGGCCAAAGTAACAATAGTAGTGGTAAAGGGGGATGAAGAACCAAGTTTGGCCAGCTCTGTTTCCGGGGCGGGACCCCGAACCGGGATGGGGAAATTGGAGGTAATTCAACTAATGGAACATTTCAACTCTTTCAAATAAACCCCTCAAATCATTCAATTACAGTGAAGGCAGGTTATAATAACTATTTCAATATATTAACTGTTGATCAAACCTAACATATCTGGTGAAGCCTATGAGGCTAGCAGTCAGCACTTGGCCTCGAGTCACCTAAGAAGAAAGACTCTGTATATGTCATGCAGCAATTCAGGTTATATCTTCTTCTTCTCCGTCTCCAGTCAAGGAGCCAGAGGGGGTGTTTCTCCTTTTTTTCGGGACTGTTGTCCATTCTGGGCGTTGTGGCCTCTGTGGGAGGTTAGACTGAGTTTTATTACCCCGGTCTGGGGCTTTTAAAGATGGAAGAGATGGTTGCGATATTTCCAATTGCTTGCAGAAGCTCTCTATGTCCTCAGGGCTCCTATATGTATAGATCTTGTCGTCCTTTGTGACTTTGATGGAAAAAGGGAAGCCCCATCTATATGGGATGCCAAGGTCGGTTAAATGCAGAGTTAGGTACCGTGCTTCTTTTCGTTTCGCCAATGTGAGGCTGCTAAGGTCTGCATATATCTGTATACTGTCTTCCCCAAAAATGATCGGTGATTTCTTTCTCGCTGCCTGCAAAATTCTCTCTTTGTCTGTAAATTTATGACAGCACAAGACAATGTCCCTTGGAGGAGCTGTTGCGGAAGGCCGTGCTCTCAAGGCCCTATGTGCTCTGTCCAGAACAATAGTTTCGCCTGTATTCAGATCCAGCAAGTATTTAAATAAGTTTTGTAGGTGTGAGGCTATTTGTGCTTGAAGTATCTGCTCCGGGACACCTCTGATTCTGAGGTTCTGTCGCCTACCTCGATTGTCGAGGTCCTCCATTTGTTCCTGCAGCCGTACTATCGCTGTATTCTGTTGTTGAACAGCTTCTTCTAGGTTATCTGAGGTTTTAGTCGTTTCTTCTACTTGTTCTTCTAGCAACATCACTCTATTTCCTAAAGCAGTAATTTCTTTCTTTACCCCTGCTAAACCTTCCTTAATCGCTTGGTTAACCTGTGACATGAAAAAGGTAAGATCCTTCTTGGTGGGAAGGTTGTCCAAGTCAGCTTTTGTGAGTGGGGTGTTTTGAGTGTCGCCCCATTGTGAGTTTTCTTCCAAGTCATCTGCGCTGTCTTCAGTAAGCATGTTTGTGTTTGAGGATGTTAGCCCTTCTTGGGGTTTGAAAAAAGCATTTAGCTTGGTATTTGCAGACATAGCTGGTTTATTTGACTTTTCAGCTTTATGCTTGTTGCGTGATGCCATGTTGGTCTTTTATTTAGAGGTATCTCGGCTGCGGATTCCGCGCCCTCGTGATTATGAAAAGGGAAAAGTTTGTGTAACCTCAGAATGTTCTATGTATTTGCTGCTGTTAAATGTTCCACTGTCACCCAATGATGAGTGTGGGCTGCATCTAATTTGTATAGGTGTCGTCCGGAGGAATTCTTTGGCCGTTTTAAATAAGGACAGGCTGGTTGTTTATAAATATAGTTACTGTCCCTGCGGCTTTTCTGGCATGGAGGCCGGTTTTAGCATTATCCCCCCTCGGGGGTTTCCATGTTAGGCTGAAATAATATTGAGGGCCTGCCAGGAGTGCAGTTTGTAGAGGTTTATGTAGATTGATATCTCGTGTTTCAGGGGGGGCCTAAGTGCTAGGTCAGTCTCTGCTTGTAATGTCCCTTGTGAGCCCCTGTCGTGTGCATTAAATGTATACTTGCGGTCAGCTGTAGGTGTAGGTAATCAGCGGCATCGATGTCCAACTCCTTTCTGGTCCCTGTTACATTCAGAGTGGGTTGCTTTGGTCCGCTTGCTGCTAATTGTTCTCACCGCTGCTGCCTAGTATATGTTGTAGCTGCGTCACCATGCTCCTGCGCGATGCTTAGGCCTCGGGATCGGCGTTCTCACAAAATTGTGTTGATGTGGGGGTTTTTCACCCATGTTAGGCTCCCAAGGTGGTCGGATAGATGATGCCTCCTAATGGCAGTAAATTAGTGTTTGATACTGCCCGGGGGACCCGCCACCCGGTTTCAGAGCTCCGGAGCTATCTTATTCTGCGGCCATGTTCTTCGTCGGCCGACTCCGCCCCCCAACCCCCATAATATTTTAATGCTGCTAGTTATTATCCTCTCTATTTTTTTTTTATTTATTTTCTTGCCAACTATAATACATCTTCATTTCAACATTGGATGTCATTACAGGCAACTCCCCTGTTCCTGGAGTCTAAATGCAGCTATCCTGCAATTGCCAATTGCCCCTAGATTGATGTTGGCATACTACTCCCAGGCTCTAGGCTAGGAGTCAACTACATAAATATCTGCCAGTCTTATAAATCGCCAGTAAACCTGTTTTTTTTTTTCTTTTCTTTTTTTTTTTTTTTTTATTAACTCTGCGTACCCTGGAATTTGGTAACATATAGTCCTGGACAAGAGCATAACATAAATAAGCACCATTCCTACAAAAGTGCTAATCCCATATATGAGACTCACACTTCTGCCAGGCTACGGGATTGAGATACAATAACTATTTCCCTCACTGTTTAGAATTTACCGAATGTATTCACCATAAATTTGATGCTAAAAGCAGGGTCAGAACTACTACAGAAATACTCACAAGGCTGATTTTTCATAATATTGCCTTTGCTCTTGGGATCTGCGTATCACACCTATGTGTTATAGATCATCCGGGAGAAATTTATCGTGTGCACCAGTTTTAGTTATATTTCGTTTTTTGTTTATAGATGTTAAGTGTGTATATCGTTGTCTATTACAGACTTCCATTGCCCGACTAGAGATTACACAGGCTGTCAAACACTCCCATTCAACACCGGCTCCCTGCTGGATCCTACTGAGTATTCATGATGCTCTCATAAATATATGGTTTATAACGTTTGCTATGGCAGCTTAGTGTAATCTCCCCACACCTAACTTGTACATATCCTCTTAAAAACCTGCATGAGTACTTCTATATTCTCTCACTAACGTAAGCCTCCCTCTCACACTTTGTTAAATATCCCAACCAGCGTTTGGAATTTGCTGTATAGCTGCCACATGAATGCCCCTTAATGCCCCCACTGACCCTGGTATTTAGTGCACTACAGATCTTAGAAATTGAATCACATTTTATCACTCTCACATATCCGTGCTGAAAGTTCTGCATTATTTTCTATATTCTAACTCTTTGTAAAATGAGTGAATCGTTATTCTCTGAGGGCCTCTAGTGGCTACTTTGGTATTGCAGCACACTTCCTTTGGCTCTGAGTTGCGATCACCCAACAGCAATTTATTGTAAGATTCTGCTCAACCAGACATCTGTTTAGAAACAGGTATGCCTTAACATTCTCTATGTATCTGCTTGATTTTTCTTTTTCAACTCTGATATGATTGTTTATTGTTTATTGTTTTTCCCTTGTATGCTTGCATTGTTTCTTCCACACTTTATATTGGTTTCAAAGGGGAGGCTGTAAGACAGATCATAACTTAATTAAAAGCAATTAGGTGTAGTTTCTCAGCTGTGTTATCATAACCCAGGTCAACTACCTAGATTTGGGACATCCCACCTCCTTACATATAAAACTGTACTTCTGAATTGCTGCACAATCATATTGTTGTTTGCTGAGACCTGTAATATGTTATAACTCTCATAATATGTCGAAATATATAATATAATATACTTTATTAGTTAATTTTCCTAATTTAAGGTGGTTAAGTTTAGTCTTGTTAGTTTATTAAACTGAAATACAGAGTATATATTATCTTACTCATGAAAATTGTGGGGCCTCTCCCCCCCCCCCCCCCTCCACTTGATATATTCGCTGCACTTGATAGTTGCATTCGTGGGCTTATCCACAATACTATATGTATCAGCCTTCCCATTTTGAGATGTAATATCCTTTTGCCCCTTTGTAATTTTTGTCTCTGTTTGAGGAGGTTTAGTTTAGTCTTGATAGTTTATTATTTGTTTTATTTGTTTAGTTTGTTTATATATAAAAAAAACCCCCAGCATTGTGGTACAAATGAGCACTTCTGTTAGAAAGTTCTCTAGGCCATACAAGTCCTCTGCAAATCTAAATATAATCGTGAACGTTTCATTCTAATGCATTCAATGGATTATGTTGTTAAACCACGCTGTATCATCAATTCTATGCTATTTTATCGCACCCTGCGAGGTGTCTTGGATCTGTAACTTATCATTGTACCATGTGTTGGTTATAAATAAAAAAAAAAAAATTAAAAAAAAAAATCTTTAATAAAAATAATAAAAAAAAAAAAAAAAAAAATGAAATGGGTGGGGGAGGTAATCGCCACTCCATGTAAGGGAAGGAAAAAAGGAGTAGCATGCCTCTTGAATAAGAATCTTGAATATAAAATCCTCTTCCAAGAGTTGGATCCAGAAGAAAGATTTATTATTTTACATTTAGAGATTTCAGGAATAAGATACATTATATGTAATATATACGGTCCAAACTATCTAGACGAGAAATTTTGGAGTAAGTTAGTACTAAAACTGACAATGTATTCTGAGTCCTATTTAATTCTAGCAGGAGACTATAATATGATGATGGACCCAAAACTTGATAGATTAAATAAAAGAAATAGCAGGCAATATAACAAAGAAGCTAAAATACTTACTAACATTTGCAAAACCCTAAGGGTAAAGGATATTTGGCGGATCAAAAACTGTATACATGTGAGTCCAAAACACATAAGACTTTTTCCAGATTAGATTTTTTCTTAGTCAGTGAGAAATTATTACATATGGAACTAAACACCAAAATAAATTATATACAGTATATATATCCAACCATGCTAGTATATCTCTTTTTATACACAACAAGCCTCAAGGAAGACCCCCGAATAGCCGTTTCTTCTTCCCTAGATTTTTGTTAAATAATATAGATTTCCAAAACTGGATGAGAAGTAAATGGAACGAGTTTATTACATTCAATAGATCATATAGTGAAAAACCAGAAATATTATGGGAAACAGCGAAGGCATACTTCAGAGGGGTAATTAAAGCATGGCTTATTATAAAAAATAAAAAGCTTAAAGCAAGAGAACTACAACTTTCGAATACGCTAAGAAATAGCTTTAAGAGATATATTGAAAACCCCACAAATTATCTATGGAAAAAATACCAGGAAAAAAACTAGTACCTTCAATGGGAGAGCTATGAGATGGCTAGCATTGCTAGAAAATGCCCACAGGAAAAAAAAAACATGCATAAATGCCGTTATAAATAATGGGCAAAGATATACAAATACTGCGGAAATTAGGGAGATTTTTTCAATTATTTTAAAAACATCTACGCAGAACAAGAAATAAATAAGAGTAACAAAGCCAAATTCTGGAAGAGCATACAAGTCCCAAAATTGTCCAGAGAAAATTTAGAAACCCTCAATGCTCCAATAGAACAAGAGGAAATTTTAAAATCAATTGAAGTAGCTAGCTCTGGGAAAGCCCCAGGGCCAGATCAATTACCAATAGAATTTTACAAAATCCTTAAAGAACAAATATCTCCCACGTTAAAAGATATGTTCAATAATTATTATATACAAAACAGTATGGTATCCCCTTACTTTTCAGCATTAGTTATAAACTTAATTCTTAAAAAAGATAAGGATCCAGAGAAAGTTGAATCATATAGGCCGATATCTCTGTTAAATAATGACTATAAGTTGTTAACAGCAATATTAGCAAACAGGCTTCAAAAAATGATAGATCCAATAATACATCAAGACCAGACGGGTTTCATGCAAGGCAGAAATGTGGCTAGAAACATGAGGAGACCAATGGTACTGATTGAAAATATCTGGCTTAAGGTGCAGAACAAACAGATAAAAGTAATAGTGCCATGGACACGGACTCATAGCAATCAATGCAGAAAAGGCCTTTGATTCAATTATATGGGATCACCTATTAACATCACTAGAAAATTTTGGAATCACTGGCCAATTTAATAGGTTTATTGATTTAGTATATAAAAATGACACTTCAACCTTATTAATTAATGGATCTATCTCTAATAAAATAAATATAGCCAAGGGTACCAGACAGGGAAACCCATTGTCGCCATTACTGTTCAACCTATCCATAGAACCATTAGCAATTTTTCTCAGAAAGGAGCTAGAAGGTATAAAAATGGGGAAATCTAGAGTAATCCTATCTCTATATGCAGATGATTTACTAGTATTTATCAGTAATTAAAAAAAGAGCATTCCTTGTTTATTGGAAATCATAAAGATGTATAGCTCCTTCTCAAGATATAAAATAAATACATCTAAATCAGAAATTCTTTGGTTAAAGGGACATAATACTCATATGCTAAATCACTTGAAACTGATGCAGTATAACTGTAAAAAGCTGTCAGGAAAATATCACCTGAGCATCTCTATGTAAAAAAGGAAGATATTTTACCTCACAATTTCCTCAGCTTCCAGCTGCAGGTAAACAAATTTAAAAAAATGAAGAAATGAACAGCAGCCAATCAGCATCAGCAGTGCTGAGGTCATGAACTCTTACTGTGATCTCATGAGATTTCATAGTAAGCTTCCTTTACCTGATTGGTGAAATAATATGAGAGTGCACGATGCTAGTCCCTTCAGATGTCCCAGGACAAACACACTAAAATGCTGCTTAGAAATCCTTTACAATGGGAGGTGGCTACTGAGGAACTTTTGAGGTAAAATATCTTTCTTTTTTACATAGAGATGTTCAGGTGATATTTTCTAAACAGCTTTTTACAGCTATGCTGCATCACTTTCAAGTGTTTAAACATTTGGGTATTATGGCCCTTTAAATAAGGACAAGGGGAGCCTAGACGAGCATCCATTTAAAGAACCAGAAAAGATTATTAAATACTTGGGTATATATGTAAGTAGAGATGCGGCAGATTGGTACAAGATAAATTACAACAAACTTTGGAAATCAATTACAGACAAGCTGGAAAGATGGAAATATTTTCCATTTACACTCTCAGCCAAAATACATTTAATTAAAATGATTCTTTTTCCAAAGATACTATTTCTCCTACAAAATATTCCATTATTAATTAAAGAAGAAGATATAAAGAACTTCTATAAAAAGTGTACCCAGGGGGGGCTGAGCCGGAACGCCGTTTAAGATGGACGTTTCCTTTTGAAGCTCCTGAAGGTGGCATGTAGTGAGGATCAAAAAACGAGAGACCCGATACCCGAAAAACATAAGAAGGGAAGCATAAAACTTCAGAGACGCAGAACAACAGGCAGACTTCTTTTTTAAGCGGATACTGCAGTGATATGAAGCCGCGATGAAGTGCGGCCTGGCTATGGCAGTCCCGAACTCTTACAAGGCTGACTCATGATGCGTATGAAACAACTCTAATCAGGACTTTCTAAAGGTGAGCAAGGAGGCTATTATAATGTGACTATAAACTTACCCTATGAAGGGCTGTGACACATAAATACAAGAGCTGAGACGAAATCCACATCTTAATAATATCCCACGTGGGAGCGGCCATGATTTAATGCGGAGGCAAACCCCCTAACATCCGACATAGCTGCAGGGAGAATTTTACACCGCCAATATAGACATTGCCATATGTAGTGGCTCCCCGCAGCGCTGACATGCAAATATAAATTACAGAGGAAGGGGAACTTGAAGTGTGAAACAGACAGACTCCCTCAAAACGCAATACTTATTAACCCAGATTTTATTTCAAGAACGTCTGATACAATATACAGCAGCAGAGAGATACTCTTACACAGTTGCAAAGAGCATTTATTACAGACACAAAAATGGCTTCGAGAAGGGTAACTAAACATGACAAACCCAATAAATTGGCCCAGGTCTCCACCTTCTTTAAAGCGGTAGAAAAAACAAGGCCTGGTGAAGATATACCAGAAAATACATCTGACAACTCACAAGACCCTTGCAGTATGGAGCCCCAGACCACTGACGGAGGCTCAGATAATGCCGATGGGGAACCTGTCACTCTTAAAGCGATGGAGTCGCTTATAAACCAGGTTAAATTATGCATAAAGGAAGAATGCGCAAATCTTAAAAAAGATCTTACAGACCTAGGAGAGAGAGTTGAAACCCTAGAGGGGGACAGGGAGGAAATAACAGCTGACATTCTATCTATAAATAATAAAATGTGCATTCAACAAAGACACATTCAAGAGCTTAAATCCAAGTTGGATGATATAGAAAATAGAACAAGGCGCAATAACATACGCTTGAAGGGAATACCTGAGACGGTATTAGGCCCCCACCTACGCCATTATCTAGATGGAATGTTCAGATCTTTACTTGGTGAGGAACATCCTAACTCATCCCCCATAATGATCGAAAGAGCCCACAGATCCCTTAAACCGAAACCTGCAGGAGATGGTCCACCCAGAGACATTGTAATTTGTTTCACAAGGTATCAAGAAAAAGATTTGATATTGCAGAAAGCACGCTAACATCCCTCTTTTAGATATATGGACACACCAATTAAAATTTTTGCAGACCTCTCCATACGCACACTCCAGATGAGAAGGGAATTCAACCCCCTAACTGCACATCTGCGCAATCTCAATATACCATATAGATGGGGATTCCCAGTACAAGTCCAAGTAGTAAAAAATGGCAGAAGATACGAATGTAATCACCCTACAGATGCTATCTCATTCTGCAATAATTTGGGCATTGGCCCACCTATGGCCAACAGACCTGAACATTCACCACCGTTGAGACCAGCTATTGACTCTCCCAGAACCTCCAAGTCCCAATCCTGGAGTGACATTGCTAAATCACCGCCCAGCAAACGCCATCAATCCCAGGAATTACAACACTCACATGGAGTCACTTGAAGAACAACCCTCCAAGAGACATACAATTAGAGAAATGACATTGCATATGTCAGCACTACGTGACCAAGAGGTTTTTTTGAAGTTGATCATACTATCACTGCCTTACTGCAGGGAAAATGACTCTTACACTAAACCCTCTGGTCTAGTAAGATGAGAATTCATTCGATCATGGATATACAGAACCTAAGTTACAGGTTAACTCCAGGACAACCACCCAGAGAAAATTGCTTTTCCAGACAGGTAACACTACATGCTATATGCATGTAGAGAACTACAAGAACTGGACATTTCATAATTTGTCAGTCCATTCACCAGCTAGACTCATAATAGTAATGTTTTCAAAAGATTATAGAATTGTTTTCTTTATCTATTTATCTATTATTGTTTATGGTTATATGTTGTTATCTATCTAACCCCTAATGTGAGGCATTACAGGTCAGAACAGGGAGGACACAAGAGATGGATCGTGAATATACTAGCTAAGTATTACAGTATTATAAAATGTGATCACAAACTAGCTGCAGATGTGTTAGTAGTTCAAACTTAGATACACAGGTGGTATTATGTATAAACCTGATGCTAAGTGTGAGATATGCATTTAGGGCCAAGTTCAGTTCTGTTATATGAATATAGGATATAGCATGTGTTTACATGTCTACAAACTTGCTAATTTATCCAGTTAATACCAGTTCCACAAAAGGTTGCTTCGTTTTATCTTATTTTATGTTTACTGATTATTGTTTTGCTCCACTTGCTGGATATATATGAGACGGTATAGAAATACAAAAGGTATATATTATAGGTAACTACTTATACACTTCTGACCAGCCATAATGATAGATTGGTAGAAATAGCCCCTCTCTATAAAAATGACTCTCTGCAGCACCATACATTATAAATGCACTATATATTTTAAATCTCTATACACCCGAGATTAAACTTGTTGAGACAAAATCTCCCTCACTTCAATTATATTATACACAATCGACTCTTCATAACCAGGAAATGAAGAGAAGCCTCACCGAGCCACCCTAAGATCCCCTTAGAACACCACCCTCAAACTAAATTGACCCTATCAATCCTCCCTTTATTCAATTATCCATCTCCTCTACACCCTACTAAGACTATACCTTACCAAATACCCCTTCTCCTCTCGCTAGGACCTCAATACCTCGACACCACTTCAAGTAATAGACATACCTCTAGTAAGACCTATCTGACGTTCACTACACTATCATATGTCGTCTAAAACAAAAACTCTCAATAATCTACTGGTAGCGACTCAGAATGTAAAAGGTTTTCTATCACCCCAAAAACGCTCAATAGCATTACACGATTTCCACAAGAAGCAATTAGATATAGTCTGTATCCAGGAAACTCACTTCAGGAAAAATCAAGAACCACGTATTCGCACTCTATACTACAATAAATTCTATACTAGCTCTAATGTTACTAAGAAAAATGGAGTGGGTATCCTTATTAAAAAGAATATACCATTTGACTTACTCCACAAATATGATGATGTAGAAGGTAGATATCTACTTTTAATAGGGCTCTGCTATGGTAGACCTATCACATTATTAAATCTATACGCACCAAATAAGCCCAGACCTTCTTTTTTTAAAAAAGTAATGACACTTCTGTTAGACCATGCAAAAGGACCAGTTTTTATTGCAGGAGATTTGAATTTCCCTCTCGACCCTTTGATAGATACTTCTTCTGGAAAGTCATATGTTTCCAACAAAATCATCAAAGCCAATTGCCAAGCACTCCAAACAATTCCCACCTTTGATACATGGAGATTCACACACGACGGTACACAAGACTACACTTTCTTCTCCCATCCACAGAAAATTTACACCAGACTGGACTACATACTAATTGACCAATCTTCCCTACACCTACTCATTGACTCAAAAATCTCCCAAACCCCTTGATCTGACCATGCAATGGTCATCAGCTATTTTGCGTGGCCACAAAAACCAGGAATCCGCAATTCCTGGAGACTTAAAGATGCAATTTTCACAGACCCTCTTATATTTAAAAAGATTACGGAGGAAACAGATTTATTTTTTGAGATTAACAAACCCGAAAATACTTCCCAGACTAATAACTGGGAGGCATATAAATGCTTCATTAGAGGAGAAATCATCAAACATACCATACAACATCATAAACAAATAAAGCAAATGTACACCACACTAGTAGATAATCTCCAGAAATATGAAGATAAACACAAACAAGACCCTAAGTCGCTGGATCTCCTGCAACAGGTTAAAAAAGCGAAGGAAGATCTAAACCAACACCTTATAAAAAATGCTCATAGACGGGCTCTAGCATTAAACGCAAAGTTCTTTGGGGAGAAGGATAAGGCGGGAAAACTATTAGCTAGGTCACTCAAGAAGAAAACGTTTAAGTCATTTATTAAGACCATACAAACCACGGACAAGCAATACTGCCAGACTAGTACAGACATAGCAAATGCCTTCTCAAGCTATTATAGTAAACTCTACAATCTAGATACACAGGATTCTACAAGTCAAAGTGAAATCATAGAGAAATATCTCTCTCATATTAAACTGCCCTCCCTAAATGACATTGACAAAACTAAACTGGGATCTCCTATATCAAGAATTGAGGTACAAAACGCTATAAAACAAATGACCCCAGGGAAAGCCCCCGGGCCCGATGGCTTTACCCCTAAATACTATAAGATTATGATGCCCTATATCGACATACATTTACTCTCTTTATACAATTCTATAGACAAGCATACTACTTTCTCGAAACAAATGTTAGAGGCCAGTATAACGGTTATACCAAAAGCAGGTAAAGACCCCACATGTACAGGAAACTACCGCCCAATATCCCTTTTGAATGTTGATTTGAAATTATATTCTAAGATATTGGCAAATAGGCTTAAAACCTACTTACCCCATTTAGTTAAGGAAGATCAAGTGGGCTTCATCCCAAGCCGAGAAGCCAAAGACAACACCACCAGACTCCTTCAAATTATCCATCATACCTCATCCCAAAGGTTGCCACTCACCCTATTGTCAACAGATGCCGAGAAAGCCTTTGATATGGTAAGTTGGAAATTTTTATGGCTAACATTACTCAAATTCGGCATCCCTCAAATATTTATCGATAAGATCAGGGCGATATATGCTTCCCCAAATGCTAAAGTGACAGTTAACAATACATTTTCTCACCCTTTCACCATCACTAATGGTACACGCCAAGGATGCCCTCTATCGCCTTTATTGTTTGCTTTGTCAGTAGAGGTCCTAGCTGCGAAAGTTAGAGAGAATCAGGAGATAGTGGGTATTCAAATGGGACCTCACACTACCAAGTGCCTTCTGTTTGCAGATGACATTTTGTTTACCATTAGGGACCCCAGAACCTCAATGCCAGCATTAATTAAAACTCTCGACGAATACAAATTGCACTCAAACTTTTCCGTTAACATGGAGAAGTAAATGATTATGACATCCCAGACTACTCCAATGGAGGACAAATTTATTCACGAGCAAACACCCTTTACCCAGGTGTCTCGTTTTACATACCTGGGTTTTATAATCCAACCTACTATACCAGAAATAATTCAAACTAATTTTCACAAACTAAAAAGACAGATTGATATTGAACTTAACACATGGCATAGATCTGGACACCTTTCATGGCTAGGACGGGTCAATGCAGTTAAGATTACCATTCTTCCTAAGATCTTATATCTCATGCAAACACTGACTCTCGTCCCTTCTGGCTCATACATATCTAATCTACAAAAGAGTATAAACAAGTTTATATGGGCTTTTTCCAAATCAAGAATTTCGGGACATACACTTTATCTACCAAAAGAGCTAGGGGGAATGGGGGTACCGAATATTTTGAATTACTATACTGCAATACATCTCTTCCGTATAGTATCATGGAATCATTTACATAGTCCTAAGTTCTGGGTCGAAGTTGATAATTGCATCCTGGCTCATGTTACAACGAGTGAGGTATGCTGGATACCTAATAGATATCGCCCTTGTACTGTAACCTCTAACCCCTTAATTGGAGAAACATTAAGAATCTGGGATAAATTAATAGCTAAGAATACTAACATATCAACACAATACTCTCCACTTCTACCAATTCTTAATAGGGATATACTGCCGGGACTGCACTCTGGTTTACCGGATATCACACAAAATAGAGTAACTAAAACCCCGATCTGCTCCCTACTGAGAGATGGTCGACTTAAGTCAATGCTGGAAATAAGAGATGAAATAGGTGCGCCTCTGAATTCGTGCTTTTCATATTTCCAGATTAGATACTTTATTTTGAATCATCCCCATAAACAAGACCTCTTAAGGACCTGTACCCCCTTTGAAAGAGTGTGCCTGCTCCCCGACCCCCCGCAACATTTAATATCATTAACATATAGGATATTAATAGGATCAAACGCACAGACACCAGCATCCTTTCGATCCCTATGGGAAAAAGAGCTAAATATGCAGATTGATGACCAATCCTGGAAAGATTGTTTTAAGCTAATTAAAAAGTCTTCTATATCTACAAGTATAGTAGAAACTAATTATAAACTTTTAACCAGGTGGTACTTAACCCCAGTAAGACTGCATAGAATCTATCCAACTGCATCCCCATTGTGCTGGAGGAGATGTGGGAACCAAGGTACACTGTCTCATATCTGGTGGGACTGCCCCACCATCCGACCATTCTGGGCACAAGTTGAAAACTACATCTCATTCAAACTAAATCAAACAATAGTTCTTGACGCACAGACAATTTTACTTCACAAACTCCCACACCTACATTGCCAATATAAAAATAAACTACTTCAATTGATGATAAATACAGCCAAGAGACTTATACCACGCTTGTGGAAAAAAACAGAAAGTCCTTCTATCCAACAATGGAAGGCAGAGATTAAACATGTTATGAGTTTAGAAGAAATGTACTATAGTTTCAATAATAAGTCAGAAGATTTTACTAATATGCTTTTTCTGTGGAATCAAACCACGGATCCACCCTGTTAACTTGAGGTATTGGAATAATATATGAGATCTTGATGTGATGAGGTTTATGTCCCCCCCCCAAATATGTGTTATATCCTAGCTTTATATTACCTTTCCCTCTCACCCCCCTACTTACCTACCCCCC
This sequence comes from Bombina bombina, assembly GCF_027579735.1. Taxonomy (NCBI): domain Eukaryota; kingdom Metazoa; phylum Chordata; class Amphibia; order Anura; family Bombinatoridae; genus Bombina; species Bombina bombina. The sequence continues at coordinate 467,780,323 of NC_069501.1, forward strand.
CTATCCTTATAGCTATAACCTGGTAAATGATGTTATTTACAAACCAGAAACTATTATTATGGTGATAAACAACTTAAGCTGATAATGCTGTTATTGAAATGATATATTCTGAAGAATTCTGTATATTGATGGAAATGATGTTTCAAATGTTTGAATATGTTTCAATGGAATTTATTTGACTAAATAAAAATATTTAAAACAAAAAAAAGTGTACCCAATTCTTCTGGAAAGGGTCGAAAGTGCGAGTAGCAATGGAAAAACTGATGCAGAATAGGGACTACGGAGGCTTGGGAATGCCTAATTTTAAATTTTATAATTGGGCATCCATGCTTAAAATAGCATGTGATTGGATCATGGAAAAAAATGTAATTACACATCTACAAATCGAAAAGGAGGTGATCACCCCATTCTCCCCATTAGGGCTTTTGCATTTATCTGAGAAAGACATCCCTAATAAAATCAAAGTTAGAAAAACTTTTATAATGTGATCAAAGCTTGGAAAAAATATGGCCAGTTATTGAAGATAGATACACATATGTCTAAATTTCTACCAATCTGGGGAACCCAGAATTTGCACATAGTTTAGTGACTACTATCTTCAAAAAATGGCATCAAAGAGGTTTAGAGTTTGTTTATCAACTAGAGGATCAAGAGATGGGTACAATTAAATCATTTGAGACTTTAAGACAGGAATATTTATTACCAGCCCAAGAATTATTTGCCTACTTACAGATCAGACAATATTATTCTAAGTTAGTAGAGAAGTATGGAAGGGATTGGTCCCTAGGAAAATTAGAACAAGGCATTACTTTATTTAAAGCTGGACAGCTATCAATTGCCATTTGGTATAAGATTCTAATACAAGAGATGGGGCATAAAAATTTAGAGATTATTGACTCCAAATGGAGGATATATTTTCCTGATCTTACAGTAGATAGAGTCTTTAAGAGTGTACAGATTCTATATAAATGTAGCAGGATACAATCATGGAGAGAAACGCATATGCGTCTGATTAATAAAACATACCTAACCCCAGATGGTTTAAAAAAAAAAAAAAAAGAACTTGAAAAACAGCCCTATTAACACTTGGAAATAAGTTATTTAGATATTTTAAATTGCCCTTTTGATATCAAATATCTAGTGTCAGATAAAAGTTATTGCCAAAGAAAGAAGATAACTACATTATTTCTTTACAAACTGGATAATAAAGTATGAATTTTTGCACATGTCTAGTAAATTCTTTATACCGTGATAAAAAATATACGCCTAGATTACAAGTTTTGCGCTATAGAGGGTGCGAAACAAACATCACCCTCCATTACACTGCCATTACAAGTTTCTAAAAAGCCGCCTTCTGCGTGCGATATGGTGGCGATAAGCTCCATTCCGCACAAAATCCAAGGGCTGAGAATACGTGCTTGTGCAGGCTTTCCTCATAGACATCAATAGGGAGAAGGTGTTAGAAAAAAAACTAACACCTGCGATCGCCGTAACGCAACCCCAGTGATGTCTATGGGGAAAAAAAAAAGTTATGTTTAAACCTAACACCCTGGCATAAACCCCAAGTCGAAACACCCCTAATCTGCCGCCCCCGACATCACAACACTGAAATAAAGTTATTAACCCCTAATCTGCCACTCCCGACATCACCACCACTAATAAAAGTTATTAACCCCTATTCCGCCACTCCCCGACATCACAGCCACTATAATAAAGTTATTAACCCCTATTCCCCTGCACACCAACATTGCCGACACTATAATAAAGATATTAACCCCTATTCTGCCGCTCCCTGACATCGCAGCCACTAAAGAAAGTTATTAACCCCTAAACCTCATGCCTTTGTCTATGACTACGGTCTTTATGGCCGAAACCGGTCAGACTTTACTCTCTTACCCTTTGTTCTGTAGTCTGCCTACACATTTTTTTGTTAATATGCTAATTTAAATAAAGTATTTTTTTTTTTTATCAGGACTTCTACGCTACCTTTTTTTCAATAACAACCTAACATAACTATTATACTAAAATTAAAATAACTACCAATTTAATAAACTAAATTACACATTAAAAAAACCTAACACTACTAAAAAAAAATAATTCTAAAATTACAAAAAAATAAAAAATACTAAATTGCAAAAAACAAACACCAAATTACGAAAAATAACAAACAAAATTATCTAAAATAAAAACAATTACACCTAATCTAACAGCCCTATACAAATAAAAAAATCCCCCAAAATAAAAACAAAAACCCTAGGCTACAATAAACTACCAATAGCCCTTAAAAGGGCCTTTTGTAGGGCATTGCCCTAAAAAACCTCAGCTCTTTTACCTGTAAAAAAATACAAAGGCCCCCCAACAGTAAAACCCACCACCCAACCAACCCCCCAAAATAAAAAACCTAACTCTAACAAAAACCTAAGCTACCCATTTCCCTGAAAAGGGCATTTGTATGGGCATTGTCCTTAAAAGGGCATTCAGCTCTTTCACATTGCCCTTAAAAGGGCATTCAGCTCTTTTAACAAATCCCAAACCCAAATCTAAAAAAAAACACTTACCCCTACGATCCACTTACAGTTTCTGAAGTCCGGACATCCATGCGGTGAGGTCTTCATCCAGGCGGCGAGGTCTTCATCCATCCAGGCGGCATCTTACAAGGTAATCACAGAGGTAAAAAGTATATTAATATAACTGTGTTGGTTGTGCAAAACTGGGGAATGGGTAATAAAGGGATTATCTATCTTTTAAAACAATAACAATTCTAAGGTAGACTGTCCCTTTAATTGATAGTTATTTTAATTTTAGTCTAATAGTTATGTTAGGTTAATTGCTAGTTTAAACTTAGTTTTTTTTTTTATTTCACAGTTTTTAGTTATTTTAAGATAGGGATATTGTAATTTTAATTTAAAGTTAGGGGGGTTGTTAGGTTTAGGGGTTAATAGTTTAATTTAGTTTTTTGCGATGTGGGGGCTGGCGTTTTAGGGGATAATAGGTTTATTTAGTGGTGGTGATGTGGGAGGCCAGAGGTTTAGGGGTTAATAACTTTATAACTAATAACTTTATTTAGTGGCGGCGATGTCGGGGAGCAGCGGAATAGGGGGTTAATATCTTTATTATAGTGGTGGCGATGTTGGGGAGTGGCGGAATAGGGGTTAATAACTTTTATTAGTGGCGGTGATGTCGGGAGTTGCAGATTAGGGGTTAATAAGTTTAAAATAGTGTTTGCGATGTGGGAGGGCGGCGGAATAGGGGTTAATAGGTAGTTTATGGGTGTTAGTGTACTTTGTAACACTTTAGTTATGAGTTTTGTGAAACATTTTTGTTGTGCAAAATTCATAACTACTGGTCTCAGATAGCTGAACGGATCGTGTCGGTATAGGCTGCAACACAAGCATTTTAGCCTCACTGCACAACCTGTAATACCGGTGCTATGGAAATCCCAAGCAAAAAGGTCATTTTTTTGAGTGCAGTTGACGTTGATGTTGCGTTACAGGCTAAAATGCTTGCGGTATAGCTATACCGACAAGAATCGTAATGGCTGCATTACGCTTTTTACGCTAAAGTGGCAATTTTTCCAGTGTTAAAACCGTAACGCAAAACTCATAATCTAGGTGATAATGTTCTAATTCTTGAGAGCATTTATTGTTAAATGTTTGCAGTACAACTCAGCTGTCCACTCTTTGTGCTTTTTTTTTCTCCCAAGAACAAAGCTCGCACCTTGAACTGTGCCGAGTACCTTTCCTGGAGGGAGAATATTTCTCTGGTGACGCTGCTCTTAGTCTAGCGCTTCTTGCCAGAGTCATACCACTTCAGCAGGACCTGCTCTTCTACAGGTCCTCTGTGTTGCGCCCACATCTCTTGCAACCTTCTTTCCAAATTCCTCTTCCATGGCTGCTGGTGTCTGTTCCGCTCCTCTCCTGCTAGCCGGACTTTGGATCCCGGTGGTGGTTTGGATATGCTGTACTGCAGGAAGCATCCCACCGCTTGCCACCAATTGTGACATACTGCCTAGTACCCCGCCTTGGTACCTCCTGCTCTCTAAACCCCTCCAGCAGATAGATAGCTGACACATGCCCAAAACAAGAGACAGGACTTCAGTTCAGGTAAAACCAAAAGGAATAACATTTATTGAAGGGGGTACATACATTTTATATACCTTAAGGGACAATCCCCCTTTAACTGTGTAGTCAACCCACTCAAGGAAACAATGGGAATACAAATAGTTAACTCACTCAGGGAACAATGACAGTACACAATAGGACAGACAGATAATACTCAGCATGTCTCTGGGCACATAGGCTTAGTGGCACCTTAGCGTCTGGGGACATTTCCCTGATAAGGGTATAAGCACCCTGGGCAGTTTGGGAAGTGGCCAAAACCATTTCCAGAAGCCTAGCTATGGGTGGGGAGAACTTCTGCCCTGAACAAATAATGTCTCCAGGGGAACCTAGCACCAGGGGATCCTGAGAGTCCATTTGCCAGTACATACGAGCCAACTGTGGTGGAAAGCTGCACCTTTTTCTGGTAACCCGCATAGGGAATAAAACCTCCGGAAATAGTTCCAAGAGGCCGGTTACCTGGGCTGCGCCTTAGCCGTATCTCTTCGGCAGTGACCCCCGGGCAGGAAGAGGGTTTCCAGTCCCGGCTCACCTCCGTACTCTGACCCGGCAAATAGGGTAACATCACTGGTTCCTCCCCCCCGGGCCATAGTCAGTGGGCAGGAGGCTAGCCCACAGCCCCCTCCAGAAGCCCCAGTGATGGTAGGGTTTGTCACAATAGCTAGACCTATATATAATCAAATATATATATATATGTATTATATTTGTGCAAATATCCATCAGATATATATTTAAATATCTCTTTAAGAATAAATAGAACATATTCTGCTATGCGCAGAACATTAGATTATGAAAATGCAATATTATATGAGAGAGGGGCTGAAGGACCATAGGTCTGAACTAATGTGTTAATATGGCTGACAGTGACAACAGGGCTGCGGGGTCAGTGATTACCTTATGTGGACAAGGGTATGATATGATGTTGGTATGTGTGATTTTAGAGCTGTAGTCTAGAAAGACCATGATACCTCATCTTAGTATGTATTGTAGTGCTAAGGTTAATTTTATGTATTAAATTGTAACATGCAACCTGAAGTGTCACAGATACTGCCAAATCAAGGATATAAATAAACATGTTGTGTGTGTTTATATGGTTTAAGTGTATTTTTATACTTATGTTTGCTGCATACTCAGTCTACCGCCTCACCTGTCTGTCATTTCTATTTTAGGGGCTGCTGACGTCAAGCAGGAGGTGTGAGGTAGTTGACGTCACGTTCACATACAGCGCCCCCTCTTGTTAGTCCTCCTAACCATGCCGCTCTATCTTCAAGCATTCGTCTTGCTGCTCCGCCGTCTATGACCTCTGACCCCGACGGGGAGGCCTGATCGCTGCGGCGGGAGGGATCCTGGGCTTGGGGGGTTCTGATGTGAATGTGAACCGTGGAAGGGAGAGGAGTAGACGGTGGCTGCGGCGGCCCGAGGGGGTTCGCGAAGCATTATCCGCTAGAGCAAGGAGGCGGCGAAAACACGGGAGGGAATGACAGGAGGAGACATACTGAATATGTGTATGTACAAACATTGCCTTGAATGAATGTGTGCACGCTGCTCCATCTTTTATTTATCTGCACAAACACGTAATCGCATGTTCTCATTCTAACACTACTATAACACCCTGCTATATTTATTTTGTTTATATGCTAGTGTTTTGGGCTCTCACCATTTACCGTTTCATATAATTGTTTTCTTGCATGTTGTTCTCCAGATCCGTAATAATACAAGTAGTTAGAAGATCACAAAGCGTAATTTATCATCAGTAAGGGCCCAAGTCAAGTCTAGAGAATACATTACACAAATGCATACATAAATGTGTATGCTGTATATAAATTACCATTGTCTTGTCATTTAAAATTAAATGTTAACCAAATGAAAGTTTATACTGCAAAACACAAAAACACATATGCTGCATACTATATTCATCTATGTATGTATAATACTATAGATCTGAAAATGTATGTCTACTTTTAGCTATAAAGGGACTTACTAATGTATATTACTGCATTTAGTACAGTTGTTTTCTCATATGTTTATTATATTTATGTCTTATTTCCTACAGGTGACATTTGGAGGGTCAAATGTCATGACGTTCTCTGTGATGCTGCTGCTATGACACCTAGCAGAGGGATGTGGGAACAATGTAGCATTGGTTTCCCCTGATTATACCAAGAACATCTTAATTCCTCACCCATGGCCAGACCAAGGTATAACAAAAAAGAGCTTGCCAGATTGCATGTGTACGCTAGCATGTGACAAAAATAATAATCAGACATATTAAAGGGATATTAAACGGTAAATTCATCCTTGACATACTGATGTATACAAAGCATATGTTAGCCTTAGAATAATATATATGTTTACAATTATATTGTTTAAATATTGAAAAAATAGGTGTAAAGGTTAAAGTTTATATAAAGTAATGGGTGCTGCCTTGTTTGAACTGAAGTTTTCTATTTACCCATCTTTGCTGAGGACAGTAAGGGACAGATATAAACAAGGCAATACAATAGAGTTAATGCAGACAAGGCTGTGTGGAAATCTTAGTGACATTAAACACTTTGAGATGGTAATATAAAATGATAAATCGTGTGTGTGTGTGTATATATATATATATATATATATATATATATCTATCTATCTATATATATATATATATATATATATATATATATATATATATATATATATATATCTACAATATACTTTTATTATTTATTTTGTCCCCTTTTCCTGTAATTCAATTCTGAAATTGTGGGCATTTTAGTTCCTTTTAGAAATAGAAGTGCAGAACGCTGTTATATTCCACACATCCATTGTTTGCCCACTCTAGTGACCTATTTGTAACTGTCCCTAATTGGCCACAGCAGAGAAGTTAACCTAAGTTACAACATGGCAGCTGCCATTGTTTTATAGACACTAAAACTTTACACTTGGTTTGTTGCTAATTAAACTTTAAAAAATACGTCTACAGGTTATTCTCAGACTAATCTTCTCTTTCAATGCATCATTCTATCTAGCATTTATTTAATGTTTAATGTCCTTTTAACAATCCTACTTTGCACACTGCTATGGTTCGCTAGTGATAAAATTACATGCTCTAACAAATTAGTGCATGTTATTTTCCCAGTATAATGACCTCAGTATCCCTTCAAATAATAGTATTCAGATATAAGGAATTGCCACAACAGAAACATATTTAGTGATCTTCCATTTCTTATTATTGGTTGAATGCGTGGAATATTAATTTATCTTATCAAAAAGCATATTATTTCAGTATTTGAAATAGCTGATTCAGCCTGGGGTATCCCCACCTATACTGACAGTTTCTAAACTGAAGTCTAGGCTATATACAAGCTTATGTAAACACAGCCAGCAGAAGAAATTACACTCCCAGTGGGGTGCAATATAGTTAAGAAATAAATGTTAAGCATTGAGCTTTGGTATACATACAAATATAAGCTAAAGCAACAAGTCTGTGTACGCAAAGTTATAACATAGTGAGAACTGATATTACCTGCAAGCTCAACCCATTTTAATAGGCTGTGGTTTAAAAGCAAAAAAACAGCTAATTCATATACACAAACCTGAAAATGCAATTTCTCATACATTTTATACTCTGCAGCTGGTATAACAAGTCATTGAAAATACATTAAGGGAAAAACAATTTTACAGTATACTGTCTCTTTAAGGGGACATGCATGTCAAAATTAAACTTTCATGATTCAGATGGAGTGTACAATAATATTAATAAAAAATCTCACCAGTTTACTTGCTACAGTATTTACCTTTTTTCTTTTTGTATTTTTTGGAAATTTCATTCCTATCCATTAAATCAGCATATCTAGGTAGACTCATCAGCTTGCTCGTGTCTTGAGTGCTACATAGCTGCAGTGTTTGCAACAATGCTTATAACAATATTATACATATAATGCGCACACCCATGAGCATACTTGCGTATTCTCTCACGAAAAGAAGCTAAGTTTCAACAAAATCTGATAATGGTAAACCGTAGGGAAGGAGTTTTTATTTATTTATATTTAAAGGACCAGTCAACACAGTAGATTTGCATAATCAACCAATGCAAGATAACAAGACAATGCAATAGCACTTAGTCTGAACTTCAAATGAGTAGTAGATTTTTTTTTCTGACAATTTTAAAAGTTATGTCTTTTTCCACTCCCCCAGTACCATGTGACAGCCATCAGCCAATCAAAAATGCATACATGTATCATGTGACAGCCATCAGCCAATCAAAAATGCATACACACTTATTCTTGCACATGCTCAGTAGGAGCTGGTGACTCAAAGTTTAAATATTAAAAGACTGTGCACATTTAGTTAATGGAAGTAAATTGGAAAGTTGTTTAAAATGGCATGCTCTTTCTGAATAATGAAAGTTTAATTTTGATTGAGTGTCCCTTTAAAGTTAGATTTTTACTCCCACTTCCATTTTAACGATTTGCTGCACATTAATGCAGTGCTTGACAAATGTGTTTAAAAATTAGGAGCCAGTAAGAATATTTAGGAGCCAGGCATATTTTTAGGAGCCAGACCGTTGGATTTGTATATAGACATAGGAGAATAACCCAAAAAGTTAGGAGCCAGGGGCAAAATTCTATGAGCCAGTGTCTACCAGGCTCCTGGGTTTGTCGAGCCCTGCATTAATGTATAGAGAAATTGCCAGAAAATAAGTTTTGTTTAAAAGCTATTATTTCTTCCTAATGCTTTGTAGTTGTGCTGTATTCTTTCTTCCTATTCTCCATAATAATTCTCATTATTTTCCTGATTTTTATAGAGGATGCCATTTTAAGTTAAATTAACTTTCAAATTCACACCTATTACCAAATTTACCTCTTGCTCTTGGTATTATTTGTTGAAGAGCATACCTAGGTAGACTGAGGGAGCGTTCACATGGGTTGAGCATTATATGACAGCAGTGTTTGCAATTGTTTGTAACCGTGTTAAAAATTGGTAAACACTATATGGCCATGGTTTTTGAAAAAATATAAGATTAAACATTGTTGCAAACAGTGCTGCTACATTATAAGGGCGAAAAGTCGATATGTGCATTTGTGCACATCGTTCTGTTACAAATCTGGAAGAAGGCGTCCGCAAGCCACATTAGTCTCTCTTCGGAGCCACATTTATACCTGTGAAAGTGCAACACACCTGAAAAGAGATGAATGCAGCTTGCGGCCACCACCTTCCTGATTCGTTACGCAACAATGTGCAGGAATGCACATATCTAGCCAAAAGTATGTGGACAACCCTACTAATTGAGTTCCGGTGTTTTGGCCACGCTCATTGGTAACCGTTGCATAAAATCAAGCGCATAGCTATGAAATCTCCATAGTGGTACTGAAGAGCTTAGTGACTTAAAACTTGGCACCTTTTGTCAGAAGTCAGTTTGAAATTTCTGCCCTACTAGATCTGCCCCTGTCAACTTTAAGTGCTCTTATTAAGAATTTGAAGCATTTAAGAGGAACAACCTAGCCACAAAGTGGTTGACCATGCATACTCACAGAGCGGACTGGCAGGTGCTGAAGCGTACAGCGTTAAAAATGGCATATTATATGTTGCATCACTCACTATAGAGTTCCAAACATCCTCTTGAAGCAACACAAGCGCAAGAACTGTACGTCGAGCTTTATGAAATGGTTTTCAATTCCCAGGTAGCTGTACATATGACTCGCATCAACATGTTCAATTCCTAGTGTTGGCTGGAGATGTGTAAAGCGTGCTGCCGTTGAACTCTCGAGCAGTGGAAAAAGTGTTCTGGCGTGATGAATCACACTTCACTATCTGGCAGTCTGATAAAAGAATCTGGGTGTGGCAGATGCTAACTACTGGAATAAATACTGCCTACTGTAAAGTTTGGTGGACGAGGTACAATGATCTGGTGCTGTTTTTTATTGTTTGGGTTAGGCCCCTTAGTTCCAGTGAAGGGTCATCTTAATGCAACAGGATTCAAAGACATTTTAGACTATTTGAGGCTTCAATCTTTGTGGCAACAGTTTGTGGAAGGCCCATTCAGCATGACTGTGGAACTGTGCACAAAGCAAGGTTCAGGACGATGTGGTTTGATAAGTTTGGTGTAGAAGAACCTGAGTGGCCTGCACAGAGACCTTACCTCAACCCCACTGAACTCCTTTGGGATAAAACTTATTGTGAAAATTCTGTGCAAAGCCTTACCAGAAGAGTTGCGGATACTATAGCTGCAAACAAGGTGTTGGTGGTGGTGGGACAACCTCCATATTAATGATCATTGTTTTCGAATTGGATGTCCAACAAATTCATATAGGTGTGATGGTCAGGTGTCCACATACTTTTGTGCATATAGTGTGTATTAGTGTTTAATACACTGGCACGTTCTTGAGACTACTTGGGTAAGCTTTTAAAAATCTATGAAAAGAGAACAAAGTGAATTTGATGATCAAAGTAAATTGGAAAGTTTTTTTAAAAGGACATGCTCTGTCTGAATTATAAAAGTTCCCTTTAACCTGAAAGTTTGTTTAACAAATAGGAGAATTGTATTATTACATTTTTGTTTCTTTAATTCATGCAGTAGGAAAGCAAAATCGGGTTAATTTATTAATGTTAGTGTAATTCATATTTAAAAGGTGGTAGAGAAACAATGTGTCTCTGACAAAGCAAGTGTTCACTTTTGCATAGTAACTATTCTTTTAACAGCAAAAGCTTCACATTTTGGACTAGGGTAAGAGTAGCACAAGAGTTTAACTTTTAATTTGTTTTTTAAGCCAGCTTTTAAAGTAAAAAATAAATAGATCCAGGGAGCCGGGGCTTCTATAGTTTTGGATTACTGTTCATATAGCTGTTTACAAAACCTTTGCCAGGCAACTAAAACGTTTTTCTAGTTCCTAAATGTGAAATAAGCGTGAAACCTGCAGCAAGTGCTGAAACCAAGAATTTGACTGTTCTCCCCTTCATTCAATTGAGAACCTATGCTCTGTTGAGGTCTAGTATTTTAACGCATTTTTTACTGAAGTTGTGGATTTATAGCATTTCAGTATAATTTGTTTACTTCTTAAAAGTACATTGTACTGTACAATTGGTTTATCCTTAAAGGGACATGAAATCCACATTTTTTTTCTTTCATGATTTAGAAAGAGAATGCAATTTTAAACATCTTTCTAATTTACTTCTATTATCTCATTGTTTTATTCTCTTGATATTCTTTGCTGAAAAGCATATCTAGATATGCTCAGTAGCTGCTGATTGGTAGCTGCACATAGAAGCCTCGTGTGATTGGCTCACCCATGTGCATTGCTTTTTCTTCAACTAAGGATATCTAAAAAATGAAGCAAAATAAATAATAGAAGTAAATTGTAATGTTGTTTAAATTTGTATTCTCTATCTGAATCATGAAAGAAAGATTTTGGGTTTAGTGGCCCTTTTAATGTGTTTACAATTACTTGTTATACCAGCTGCAGAGTTTAAAATGTATGAACAATTGCACCTTGTAAGTATAATTTTGTATATGAAATACATGTTACTGTTAATTAAATAAAAAACCCAATGAAATTGGTTGACCTAGCAGGGAAAAGCAGACCTCATTATCTGTTCTGTAAATATTTACACAATCATTCTTACGGTTTATTTAAAGGCCTGTACCTAAAGGGACATTATAAACTCGTTTTTTCTTTGCATACATGTTTTGTAGATGATCCCTTTATATAGCCCATAAAGTTGTGTTTTTTTTAAATAGATAGTTTTGCATATTTTAAATAACATTGCTCTGATTTTCAGACTCCTAACCAAGCCCCAAAGTTTTGAGAATTATTATTATTATCGGTTATTTGTAGAGCGCCAACAGATTCCGCAGCGCTATTAACAAAGGCAGAGTACAAAAAACAGTTATAGGGATCAAATGGGTAGAGGGCCCTGCCAAGAGTTGCACTGTTGTAGTCAGCTCTTGAGAAGGTGATCAACAAACAGCTGGACTCTTAAGCTTACATGCTAGGGGGGTTCAGGGGATAGCAATGGAGGAGAGGAACTGGTATAAAGAAAGGTTAGTGTAGGTTGTATGCATCCCTGAACAGTAGAGTCTTTAGGGAGCACATGAAGCTTTTAAAACTAGAAGAGAGTCTTGTGGAGCGAGGCAGAGAGTTCCACAAGATGGGAGCCAGTCTGGAGAAGTCCTGTAAACGGGAGTGTGATGAGGTGACAGGAGAGGAGGAGGTTGTGAGCAGAGCGAAGGGGACGGGAGGGAGAGTATCTGGAGACAAGGTCTGAGATATAGGGGGGAACAGTGCAGTTGAGCGCTTTGTATGTCAGAGTGAGAATTTTGTGTTTGATCCTAGAGGCAAGAGGAAGCCAGTGAAGGGATTGGCAGAGAGGTGCAGCAGATGAAGAGCGACGTGTAAGGAAGATGAGTCTGGCAGAGGCATTCATTAAGGATTGTAAAGGAGCTAGGCGGTAGGTGGGGAGACCAGAGAGGACAGAGTTGCAGTAATCGAGGCGGGAGAGGATGAGAGAGTGGATTAAAATCTTAGTTGTGTCTTGTGTAAGGAAGTGTCTAATTTTAGAGATGGTTTTTAAGGTGGAAGCGGCAGGCTTTAGCCAAAGACTGAATGTGAGGACCAACGTATACCTACTCCAGCTTGCTTCTGTTTGTGTAAAGGGTCTTTTCATATGCAAAGGAAGGGGTGGGGGGGGGGTGTCTGATATTTCTCACTTACAGTGGGTGTTCCAGTAACCTTTTGAACAGTTAAACTGGAAGCTTCTAAGTAAGTTTTTAAACAGTTTTATACTGGATTTTTAAATCAGTATCTGTGCATATTATTCTTTATAGTAGTGTCTATTACATGCAGTTATATGAAAATTGGTGTATACAGTTGTGCTCATAAGTTTACATACCCTGGCAGATTTTACGATTTCTTGGCCAATTTTCAGAGAATATGAATAACACAAACTTTTCTTTCACTCATGGTTAGTGTTTGGCTGAAGCCATTTATTATCAATCAACTGTGTTTACTCTTTTAAAATCATAATGACAACCTAAACTACCCAAATGACCCTGATCAAAAGTTTACATACCCTGGTGATTTTGGCTCGATAATATGCACACAAGTTGACACAAAGGGGTTTGAATGGCTATTAAAGGTAACCATCCTCACCTGTGATCTGTTTGCTTGTAATTAGTGTGTGTGTATTAAAGGTCAATGAATTTCTGGACTCCTGACAGACCCTTGCATCTTTCATCCAGTGCTGCACTGACGATTCTGATTCATGGGGAAAGCAAAATAATTGTCCAAGGATCTGCAGCAAAAGGTAGTTGAACTGTATAAAACAGGAAAGGGATATAAAAAGAAATCCAAGGAATTGAGAATGCAAATCAGTAGTGTTCAAACTCTAATAAAGAAGTGGAAAATGAGGGGTTCTGTTGAAACCAAACCACGGTCAGGTAGACCAACTAAAATTTCAGCCACAACTGCCAGGAAAATTGTTCGGGATGCAAAGACAAACCCACAAATAACTTCGGGTGAAATACAGGACATGTGGTGTGGCTGTTTCAAGATGCACAATAAGGAGGCATTTGAAGAAAGATGGGCTGCATGGTCGAGTCGCCAAATGAAAGCCATTACTACGCAAATGCCACAAAGTATCCCGCTTACAATACGCCAAACAGCACAGAGACAAGCCTCAAACCTTCTGGCACAAAGTCATTTGGAGTGATGAGACCAAAATTGAGCTTTTTGGCCACAACCATAAACGCTACATTTGGAGAGGAGTCAACAAGGCCTATGATGAAAGGTACACCATTACTACTGTGAAACACGGAGGTGGATCGCTGATGTTTTGGGGATGTGTGAGCTACAAAGGCACAGGAAATTTGGTCAGAATTGATGGCAAGATGAATGCAGTATGTTATCAAACAGAACACCTCATTTTCCACTTCTTGATTAGAGTTGAACACTGCTGATTTGCATTTTCAATTACTTGGATATCTTTTTATATCCCTTTCCTTTTTTTTCCCCCACAGATCCATTGACAATTCTTTTTCTTTCCCCATGACTCAGAATCCAGAAACGTCAGTGCAGCACTGGATGAAAGATGCAAGGGTCTGTCAGGAGTCCAGAAACTCATTGACCTTTTATACACACACACTAATTACAAGCAAACAGATCAAAGGTGAGGATGGTTACCTTTAATAGCCATTCAAACCCCTTTGTGTCAACTTGTGTGCATGTTATCGAGCCAAAATCACCAGGGTATGTAAACTTTTGATCAGGGTCATTTGGGTAGTTTCTGTTGTCATTATGATTTAAAACGAGTAAACACAATTGATTGATAATAAATGGCTTCAGCCAAACACTAACCATGAATATGAGAAAACTTTTTGTGTTATCATTCATATTCTCTGAAAAATGGCCAAGAAATCCATAAATTATGCCAGGGTATGTAAACTTATGAGCACAACTGTACTTTCCCTTTAAGAGGGAACAATGGAAAATTAACATTTTAGTACCTCTGTCACAGAAATCAACTTGGAGCATTTTTTTTTTATTTAATTCTTCTTGTTTCTGTGTAACCATACCTTTTTTTAAAGGGGCATGAAACCCAAAATTGTTCTTTCATGATTCAGATAGAGAATACAATTTTAAACAACTTTCCAATTTACTTCTTTTTAATTTGCTTCCTTCTCTTATCCTTTGCTGAAAGTTTTATCTAGGCAAGCTCAGGGGCTGCAGAGAACCTAGGTCCTAGCTGTTGATTGGATGCTGCTGATATATACCGATTGTCATTGGCTCACCCATGTGTTCAGTTAGAAACCAGTAGTGCATTGCTGCTCCTTCAACAAATGATACCAAGAGAATGAAACAGATTAGATAATAGAAGTAAATTAGAAAGTTGTTTAAAATTGTATTTTCTATCTGAATCATGAAATAATGTTTTGGAGTATGAATAGTTGCAAAATTGTCTTTCGGTCTAGTGTTAATGCTACAAAATTTCTCTAGAGGATGTGCTAAGTTGTTTAGGTATGTTTGGTGTAAATTTGCTTAGGGCAGATTGAAGTTGAAGATAGAGGTACCATTTTAAAAGGATCTGGGATAGAAGTGTTTGAACTTGGGTAAAAGATATGAGTCTGCCACGATTCAGAAGGTCCCCCACCCGGTAGAGGCCCTTATTTTCCCATTTATCCAAATGCCCTCGGTAGTCTGTTGGGATAAGGTACTTAAGCGGCATCTTAGCAGAAAACTCTGGGAATATTTTTTTGTTTTTGGTTAATGTTCGCCAGTGATGGACAGAGAAGCTAGTGGGTTGTGGGCAATTTTGACCTTTAGATTGGTATAGGGATTTATCCCAGTTGAGCCGGTGAGGCAAAATCTCCAAGGTCCGCTTCAAATTTAGTCCAAATTACATCTTTTCTTATAGATCCCAGCAACATGTTCTGGGCTAGCCTGGCAGCGTCATAATAATCTAGGATGCTGGGAACTCCTGCCCCCCCAATTGTCTGTGCTTGGTGAGTGTATGGTAGGGGATTCTCGATTTGCTTTTTGACATTTTATGAAGTGGATAATTGCTGACTGTATTGATTTTATATTGTTTCTTGGAATCCGTATGGGTAAAGTTCGGAACAGGTATAGGAGTCTTGGGAGTAAATTCATCTTTATAGCGGATATTCTGCCATACCAGGAAAAGTGAAAATGTTTCCATCTACTAATGTCTTTACGTAAATCGGGAAGATAATTTACATTGTATAGATCTGTGTATTGGCTTGTTAAGTTGATTCCCAAATATTTGATATTGGACTTAACCCAGGAAGAAGGTAAAATGTTGTTCTATTAATTTCTTTGTGTGGTCTGGTAGTGCTATTGCCATAGCTTTGCATTTGTCCAAATTTATCTTGTAACCTGATATGGCTGAAAATTGGTCAAGAATATTGTATAAATTTGTGAGTGATGTCAGGGGTTTAGTTAATGTCAACAACACGTCGTCTGCAAAAAGGGAAATTTTATAGTTGTCTTTTTTTTATCCGGAGACCGGCTATGTTAGGGGACTGTCTGATGTAAGCTGCCAAAGGTTCCATACAAATAGCAAACAATAAGGGGGACAATGGGCAGCCTTGTCTCGTACCGTTTTTAATGTCTATTGGTTTGGATTGATAGCCCATGGCTCTAATCACTGCAGGGAAAGGACCAGAGAAGGCGTTTTTAGTTCTTGTCAGATGGGTCATGATCGCTATCGTGCGCCTAATATTATCAGTTGTCTCTCCCCATTACAAATCCTATCTGGTCCGGATGCACCAAACCCGGCAGGACGTGTTTTAGCCTGCTTGCTAATATTTTAGTGAAGATCTTTAAATCTTGATTTATAAGGGATATGGGTCTGTAGCTAGTACACCATTTCGGGTTTTTCCCAGGCTTGGGTATTACCACAATCCGAGCACTAAGTAGGTCTTGGGATATCTCATAGCCCTGCATAACATAGTTGGGCAATCAGGGACTTTTTGAATAACTTATAATATTCCCCAGGGAGGCAATCGGGGCCTGGGGCTTTCCCTGTTTTATTTCAGCTTTAACAGGATGTATTAGATACATTTAAATTATACAACTGTTTCAGTAACAAGGCTGAAAATATGATTTATGTATATATATTCCTATGTTATTATGCTGTACTACTGAGCTTTAAATAAAGAAGTAAAAAAAAAGCAAGCTAACAAATTATCATAATACACAAATAAGATTCTAACTTTTAGCAACAGTTCAAAAGTAAAAGAAAACCAAAAACTGGTTGTAAATGGGACGTGTACATAATTCTTATGTGATTCTCAATAATGTTGCTCTATCAGCTGTAGATATGGTTTGTGTTAAAAATAGTCAGATGTATATTCATTATCCCTTCCCACTTTTGTTTTATCAGAAGTACGTCATGATTCCCTTTTTATATTTTAATATGTCTAATCAAATAAGTGATAGGATAATTTACTTGTCTACAATTGGTCCATTTTTTTTTAATCGTTATATACTTTATTCCAGGAATACCCTGAAAATCAGTGCAATGTTATTTAAAAATAAACAAAACTATACTTATAAATGGATCATCTACAAAACATTTATGCAGACAAATCTAGTGTATGATGTCCCTTTAACATTAATGTAGTAAAATTATTAGCTAAATACTTTCCTAATTTGTTTCCAAATCTGTACAAGAAACTTTGAGATTTCCTTTTTGTCTGCAAAGACTTGTTTAGCATTTATATAGTTCTCCCAATTATTTAAATTCCTCTCTCAGTATTTATTATATAAATGTATTACTTGATTAACCAGCTGGTCACCTCTCTCTATATTAACTTCTTCTTTAGGGGCCTGATCTCTCCACTCAGGTGAGACAATATGAAATGATCTTCCAGCAGTTGAGATCCCTAGGGAATTTCTAAAAAAGCATATTTTGATATACTACTCCAAGGGGTGTTCCCTTCATTTCTGTATGTGAAGGAGAGACAAGCCCAGTGCAATATAGCACTGCATGGCATGAGTTCTGCTGCATTTACACTTTGTGCTTTGTATTTTATATTACTTTATACTACAGATTGTTTGTTTTATTACATTTAAAATTTTTATTTTGTGTACAACAGTTTATTTAAGATTGTGATTTTACAAATTCTGATTATGCCTTCCCAGTTTCTGTGTAACTTTGACAACTTAGGCTAATATTTGATATATTTATGTGTATTGTTTACAAATTGCATTGCACTTTGTATTTCTTCTATTTAAAATAAAACTGAAAAAGCTTCAGTTTTCCAGAGAGCCTAATAAGCAAAGATTCTCTAGTTTGGAGACTTTACAGCAGCTGAACTTACTAAATTGTATTAAAAAAAAAAAAAAAAAAAAAAGTCCCAGAGAGATGCCATCCATAGAAAGTAATGAGGCTGCCTGGGATACAGAATATCACAGGAGAACACCTTAACCTGAGATAAAGTCTCAGTTTGCAGCAAATACAAATTAAACTAAAAATGTTTTCACTATAATTTAGCTTACTTTTCTCTCAGTTAAATAAGTGTATTGTGAATTTTGAGCAAACTTAACCTGCATACAGCTGGCACAATAATTCAGTGAGATCAGCTTGTTTTTAAATGCTTACAGAATTTCACAAGAGTTGTTAAAGAGCTTCAGATATGCACAGGGAACTCCCATTTCCCTTCCACTTTCTGAACCTCTTTTATTTTACATTATAGAAAATACAAAGTGCAATGTAAATTGTAAAAGATGCACAGAAATATACAAAGTATGATCCTATTTTTTTTTTTTTTTTTTTTTTTTAAAGTAACAAACTTTTAAAACATAATCAGAATTTGTAAAATCATTGATGGATATAAATCTAAATCTTTTAAAATAATAAGAGTGAGTGCAAAGCTTATATGTAATACCGAAAGGACCCAATCTGAAGTGAAAAGTAATGCAGTGTCTCTCTAACATACAGAAATGAGAGATCTTGTAGTGCTAAATGGGTTCCGCCCCTTTTTTCTTTTGCGTATTCAGTGAGTTCAGCCTTTGAAGTCTAGACCTAGAAGCTCTAATTTGAAATTCTAGTGCAAATGCATGCACTACATCTAACATGATCAGAGAATGATCTGAATTTGTACTTTATTTAATTTCAGTCTCTGTATCCATAAGCAATGGAGATATTAAATAATAGTCTATGTAAGAATGTGATGTGTTGCTTAGGCATATAAAGTTTCACTTGACTGAATTTTTAATTCTCCATATATCTTGTCCCCTTGGTGTCCCTTTTTTTTAACAACATACCTACTGAGGCTTAATATCGGCAATCACCAAGAAAATGAAGCAAATGTGATAAATTACGTAAACCGGAAAGTAAAAAAAAAAAATGCATGCTCTATCTGAATCATGAAAGAAAATTTTTTGTTAAATTTCCCTTTTAAAGGGACAGTATACACTAAAATAGTTTTTCCCCTTTGTGTTTCCAATGACTTGTCATACCAGCTGCTGAGTATAAAATGTATTAGAAATGGCATTTTCTGCTTTTATTTGTGGATATGAAATGATTGGTTTTGTGCTTTAAAACTACAGCCTATTACAATGGGTTGAGCTTGCAGGTGAAATATCTCATTATGTTATCACTTTGTGTACACACACACTTGCTTCCTTATTTCATATCTGTTTGCAAACCAAATCCCAATACTTATAGAGAACAATGGACAATTATCATTTTATTTGTTATCTCATACCCCCCACTGTGGGAGTGTAATTTTTTTCTGCTGTTGGTTTGTATTTACATAGCCTGTCCGTATACGTGGGGATACTAAAGGCTAAGGGTAAATGAGCTACTTGTAAACAATTCAATACACTCCAGCAGGTAAAATAGAACATTTGGAACAAATTTAAAGGGGATACAAAATTTGGGTCAACTGTCCCTTTAAGGTCCATTTAACTTTACAGTATATGAATGTTATTGTAGAATTATAACTTGGGTAAAACTAGCTTGAGAAATGATTAGTAGCCCCAAAACATTGTTGTTTTAATAAAGGTTCTGTTTTGTACTTTGGAGTGCTGCCTCTCCCACTTTTCTTATTGATTGTACAACATGCTTTTTATGATGGGAAGACCTTTATTGCCTGTGTGCTGATTTAGCAGTTTTCTGGGGCCCACACATTGCTTCATACAATGCACACAATTACCATGGATATTTTCATGTCCCTAGTTATTGTTTGTTGATAAGCACTTTAAGGATTTATCCCTTTTGCCTTGATAAATCGGCAGCTTTAGGTAGGAATTAAATGGAATGAGTCATTTATAGCAGACTCTGAAGAATGGAATTCCCTTTTTTTTTTTTTTTTTTTTTTTTCTCTTCCATTTTTACCTATTTCACATTGTAGCACATTACTGGAACACATTTCCTAAATGTGATTTTTATTTTTTCAGTACACACACACAAAAACTATGGTCCATATACATATGCTTATTAGCCAACATAAATCTCAGTTGCTTTGAACCTACTATATAATATTTTGTATACTTCTCCAGGGGTCATTTGATGTGCTGACGTCATGGGAAGCTGCTGCAGCTGCCGAGAGGGACTAGACAATCATCCCACCAAGTTTAAGGTAAAACAAATACTTCCTAAACGTACGTGTGTGTATATATGTATGTGTATATATATATATATATATATATATATATATATATATATATATATATATATATATATTTTACAAATTGCCATTAAGTCACAATCTTCTCTGCTGCATCTTTGGTATTATTTTTGTGTTCTAAAAATACAAATAATAGTCTGTTTATTTAAACAACACCTATTACCTTTCTGATTATAGCACTGTACTTCCTTCTGATAGTACTATGTATACAGAAGTATTAAAATGACATAAAATTACCTAGGATGTATTCTTTATAGCGTTTAAAGAGATACTGTAAATCAGTGCAGTTTATGTTCAACTCAGAGCTGATGAACATTAGAATTTCTATAGTTCAGGCAGAAATAGTTTGGTTTAGACTAATTTCAGATAGGCAAGTAACAAAAACCTATAACAATTATAAATTGAATGCACACACAAACTTTATTTTGATGGTAGATCAGGACTATAGTCCTATTAAGTCTGTCCGTATGTCATGTAAAATGTAAGTGTACAGTCCCCCCCCCCCCCCCATAGTGCTTGTATGTGTTTACCACCTCTGTGTCATTAAAGGGACGCTCAACCCCAATTTTTTTTCTTTTGGGATTCAGATAGAACATGACTTTTTAAGCAACTTTCTAATTTACTCCTATTATCAAATTTTCTTCATTCTCTTGATATCTTTATTTGAAATGCAAGAATGTAAGTTTAGATGCCGGTCCATTTTTGGTGAACAATAAGAAAGTGCTGTCTAGAGTTCTGAACAAAAAAAGCTTAGATGCCTTCTTTTTCAAATAAAGATAGCAAGAAAAATTGATAATAGGAGTAAATTAGAAAGTTGCTTAAAATTACATGCTCTATCTGAATCACGAAAGAAAAAATTTGGGTTCAGTGTCCCTTTAAGGGCTGTGTATATGCTCCAGTATAGTGTGTGTGGCTCTTAGTGCCCACCGTTGGGTTTCAGTGCCAGCCTGTGTATCAGAAAGTCCTTCTGCTGCCTACCAATTCCATTGTTATGCACTTCATTCCAGTTCAGTCTGGTGTTTAACCTTTATCTTTTTAAAGGCAGTCCCTAATCTGCCATTAAGTTGGAGTCCACTGGGGCTTGCTGTATACTCTATTCTATATACCACTGTTTAAAAGTTGCCATTTATGAAGATATAGTAATCATTCAATTTACCAACTTTCTAACAGTTTTCAGATATGAAGCATATATTTCTAGAGCAAGAGTTGTTTCCCTATTCTTAGTATATGTAAGTCTGAGTTTTGAGTTGCCCAGATTCCATTTAGGGATTGCACTGTGTATTGGATAATATAGCCAAAAGTACCGGTATATTTTTCTTTCTTGTGTCGCACAAGACAAAATATATTGTGGATACACCTTAAAAGTATAAGTTTGAAATAAGATGTGTGCATGATCTTACTTTACCAGGTTACCAACGTAGATGATGAGGGGACAGAGCTGGGCTCGGGAATCATGGAGCTGACTCAGACAGAACTTGTTCTTTACACCCGGAAACGTGATGCCGTGAGATGGCCATACCTCTGTCTACGTCGATATGGATATGATTCCAACCTCTTCTCCTTTGAGAGTGGTCGCCGGTGCCAGACTGGACAGGGTATGTTTAAGTTTTTTTGTATTATTGCACTATTGCTTGTATATAA
Organism: Bombina bombina; assembly: GCF_027579735.1. Classification (NCBI taxonomy): domain Eukaryota; kingdom Metazoa; phylum Chordata; class Amphibia; order Anura; family Bombinatoridae; genus Bombina; species Bombina bombina. The sequence goes on from NC_069501.1 coordinate 467,802,214, forward strand.
CGCATTAGAGCATTTTACAAAGTTTGCACTGAAAGTAATGCTTGTCAGGTCATTTTATTAACATGAAAAATGTGGAACTACATATATGTGTAGAGTAAATATTTATCTACAACATGGTACTATTCAAAATAGTCTCCTCTTGTGGCAATGCATTTGCACCACCGTTGAAACCCACTTATCAAAGCCACTTTGTTAACAGTCTTTGGGGCACTCCCTCACCCAGCATCTGATAGCATCTTTCACTTCACCTGTATCATTGAAGCACCGACCCCAAAGACTTTCCTTAATTTGACCGAGCAAGTGGAAGTCTGAGGTTGCGAGGTCAGGGCTGTAATGTGAATGTGGCACCAATGACCATCCTATTTTTGCAAGAACCTGCAATGTTGCCAAAGAAGTTTGCGGTTGTGCATTATTGTGGTGTAACTGAATTGCATTCAGCTTTTTCTGTGACCTTTTCTTATGGATTGCTTCTCTAAGTTTCCAGAGTGATGCAATGTAATGGTTGTCCCACGTTCAAGGAAATTTCAGCAAAATCATGTATTGAAGTCCCAGAAGAAATTCACCATATTCCATCACCTACCAAAAGTTCATAAGAGTTTAGAGGGTGGTAAAGGGTATGCCCATTGTGTCAGGAATAGGGTCCCTATCTGAACCCCTCTCGAAGTGGCTCGATGAAATCCTTCAAACCTTTGTAGTAATCATGCCATCTTCTATTCAAGACACCATTTTCTTGGCCTGAAAAGTGTAGTTGGTTGACAGTGGATGTTGTCTCTCTTTACTCAATTATACCTCATGACATGGGCCTATATGCTATGAAGAATTGTTCGGAGCTTTATAGTGGTATGGATATGATGATGATACAATTTGTATTGAGGGTCACACGCTTTCTTTTAAAACATAACTTTTTTTTTCTTTTTGAAGACACTTATTACCTGCAGAAACAAGGTACCGTGATGGGTGCAAAATTTGCACCATCATATGTGTATATCTTTATGGGCTGGATTGAATGTATCTATTTTTATACACATAATAATCCTTTCAAACATTCAATCTTGTTTTAAAGGCATTTTATTTATGACCTTTTTGTTTGTGGATCTGGAGAGGAACAGGCTAAACATTTTGTACAAACTCTTAATGATGGAGATTTTGGAATAAAATGTACCTATGGATGAAGCTAATGTAGTGTTAACTTTTTAGATGTTGACCTTATGGTCATGGTTTCTACTGACAAAGTAGTCTCTCTTGTAAACCGATATCAGGCAACTCACTAATACATGCTACTGGCAAAGTACAAAGTAGTCTCTTTCGTAAACCGATATCAGGCAACATGCTACTACATGCTAACAGTGCTCATCCTGATTATGTGTTTAAGGGTGTTGCCAAAGGCTAATTTATTAGAGCCAAAAGAATTTGCTCTGAACAAATATTTTGTAAAGGAAAGTGAGATCCTTAAAAAACGTTTCAAAGTTAGAGGATATTCTATAAAGCTATTGAACAAAATATCTAATGAAGTTTCTCAATTGAAACGAGTTGATACCTTTTAAACCTAGAATGAGAGAGAGACAGAATCGGTAGCCACTCTTTATTACTCAATATTCATCTGAATACTTTGCAGTATGTGATATTGTAAAGAAGTATTTTCCATTTCTTTGTGGTGACAAAGATTTAAAAAGGGGTTGTGGAGAGTGGCGAATATTTTTTCTTTTTTTTTCTTTCTATAACATAGTGATTCCAGGGATCATCATTAATTACTGTTGGGAATATCACTCCTGGCCAGCAGGAGGAGGCATAGAGCACCACAACCCCCAGTCATTCTCTTTGCCTACGTTAAGAGCAAGGAGGTGGTAAAGTTTAGGTGGCTGAAAGAAGATTCTTCAATCAAGAGTTTAATATTTTGAAGAAGCGCAAGTTTTGTTCTGCTCCTTCCTGGGGTTTAGCCGTAGTCCATGTCAGTCTCTTCAGTAGAGCAATGGTGGCATTTAAGCAATTGGGAACTTGTGGGGTATAATCCTCACTGCGCCTCCCAAACAGTTATTGCTGCCCTATCCTTAAAGCCTAATTAGTATTATTCAGTCATCTTTTGTTTTGTTTTGTTTTTGTTTTCCACGGGTCTATGTGAGGAAGTGTGCCTCTTAAACCAGGTGAGCTGTCGTCCTGCCGGATGGCTAGATGCAGGTAAGTGCGTTGGTCTTCTGTGTCTGGGGAACTTGCACTTAAGGGGCTGCAACAGTATTTGGGACTTAAATATCCTTTATGGAATATTTCAGGCAGGACGCATGCACTATGTGACAGGAGACAGTACAGCTTCGGGGTTAATACTTTGATTATAGTATTTCCTGAATGAGACTTTTTAGTGATGGTAGTATCACATAATTTGTGTGTGTGCTGCCGTTTTTATTATGGCATTAATGTAGCCTTGAGGAGTTAAGGTTTTCCTCTTGCGAGCATGGCAAGCCTATATTTTATTTCATATGTATGAGGTTTGGTAAGCTCCCTTCATACACTGTCTGAATTTATTATCTGAATGTTTGTGGGACGCCTTCTCCATTTTTCTTGACGTCTAAACGGAGCGGCGCAATTTTTATTAGTTTCAGGACATATGTTTGTATTAAGAATGAAGCGCGATGTTCAGGATAATTTTCACGCTTCTTTTGTCTGCTGTTGCTCTCTGCCTCCTTTTCAGTGATGGAGAGCGGCGCCATTTCGGCTATAGTTTGATCCGGTCATGTGACCCGCAATTTCTTAAATGCTCCGTCGGAGATCGGAGCAGCGTTGGTCTCGGTCTGTAACCAGAGAGCTCTGGTCAATTTAAAATTCCTTAGAGTAATAGAGGAATGTTTTCCTATGTTTTTTTTTTTCAGAATTACGGCTAATGTGCAAAAAGATTTTACATGTTTTCCTTTATCCCTTGCTGTGTATGCCATAGAATATATTTATGCTTATTCTATAAGAGTTTGTATCTCTGTACATAGGGGTAGTCATCCTGGATGGGGAGTTATTCCAGGCTAGTAGTGTGGTTCTTAAGCAAGTGTTATATTCTTAATGTGACAGTACTTTTTAATGAAACCTTTCACTTGCCACAAAAAAATTAAAAATTTTTTACATTTGTTTGTCTGTACCTTAGAAGCAAATCTTTATTAATGTGCTCTTCGAGTACATTTTGTTTTTTACTATAACACGCTGTGTTCTAAATATTGATTGTCATTTTTCTTTATGTTTTATATACCACTTTGGTTAGTGGTAGAATTCTTTTGTATTTGGAAGAAGGATAGCTAAGGACAACATTTGTTTGCAAACATTTATGTCCATCATATTTTTTTGAGGGCAGATTGTTGTGTTAAACCTTTTATGTCCCTCATTTTAAAGAAATAATTGTCGAAACAATATGTATTTCTCTTTGAGCCTTTTGTTTCTCAATACAAAATTTCTAGACATTTTAATTGGTCTATACTTTTTATTAGCCAGAGCTAGGATATGTTCTCCTAGTTTGTTGCAATCTGAGTCTCATGTCTCCCAGGATGATGCTGTTCAGGCATTGCCACAGCTTCTCCTTAAACGTCCCAAGCCTTTATGGCGTCGCATGCAGTGCCCTGCGGTTCCTCTCAATCTCCTGGAGGAGTATATTTGCCTACAGAATTTGCAGCTCAGGTAACCTCTGCGGTATCTGCAGCTTTGTCTGTTTTTCCTTTCCTATAGGGAAAATGCAAGAGGACGTTAAAGTTTTTCAGATAGTAGGGTTCTGTTCCATATTCTGCTACAGAGATCGCTCTCTCACATAAGTCTGGTGAGGAGGACTCGCAGGTAGTTTTCTGAGGGTGAAATCTCAGATCTGGGCAGTTTAATTCCTTCATCTGATGCTGAAGTGATCTTCAAATGTATGCTTGATTACCTTGTCTATTATTAAAGGAGGTTTTTGGCTACTTGGATGACACCAATTCTTCCTTCGTTGTCAACCCTTGAAAGTGCTATAATAGGTAGGAGTAGTTAGGGATGCCTTTCCTCCTTTCTCCAGTGCTTTAGGGATTCTCCTATTGCTGACTTCTTGAATGCACAGTGTCCTATGTAGAAGGGAACTTTTCTACTTTGAGGAAAACTTGCTGGGGTCAGAAACCAGAGGTCGATGGATTGTTACTATCCTTTATGGGCTGGAGGTTAATTGTTCTTTCAGAGCAATGTCTTGTTTTATTAGATCTATCTCAGTTTTTGCCTTTGGATATGAAAGATCCTAGATCCCTAGGGGCTGTTGATATAGTTATCCAGGGTTTCGATTTGGAATTCAACCCCTTCCTCCCAGGTGCAGGTTTTTAACTCTTAAGATTATCTGTAGTCAGATAAGAAGTGAGGTGTTCTTGTAATGTGTTCAGGATCTTCCTTCCTAGAAGTGATGTTCCAGTTCTGGAACAGGGGTTTGTACAATTCCATTCTGTTGGTGGTTCCAGAGGGAATTTGTTGTCCCAATTTAGAACCTAATTGTCTAAACAGTTTCTCTGAGTACTGTTCTTTAAGATGGAGGCTATTCGCTTCATTCTTCCTTGGTACAGAGGGTCAGTTTATTATGACCTTAGACCGAACGGATGCGTACTCTCTGGTTCCCTTTAAATGGTTCTTCTGAGATTTTTAGGTTTTACTTTCTGACCAAACTTTTTCAGTTTGTGGTTCAACAATGGCCTTGCCATAGCTTCTTGAGTTTTCTCAAGGATTCTGGGATTGCAGTGGGTCGACCCATTGGTTTAGGTGACATCCGTTTTTCTAGTAAAATTTAATTTCGCCTGCTTCATTCATGTTTGGAATTGGAAAGAAGTCCATTGTCTCAGGTACAGGGTAATCTACGTAGAGACTATAATTGTTTCCCTATCAATGTAATTCCTTCTGACAGAAAAACAAGATTTGTTCCCTTTTCAGGGAATCTGCACTCATTCCTCGTTCTATTTTATTTGGGAGCTTTGCAGTTGGGCATGCTCAGTAAGAGGAATGGGGATTATGCGGATATATTTGGGAATAGAGCCAGATAGGAGTCTCTTCCTGTGGTGTTTTTTTCAGGAAGTTCGGTCTCAGCACACATGCTTCGGAGACTTTCCTGGGAGTTTGTGATTGCGAACGCCAGTCTGCTGGTCGTTGTCTGGGACTCGAAGGCGCAGGGACGTTGGTCCTGTGAGAAGTCGGCTCTCCCTTTCTTCATTTGGCGATTTACAATGTTCTGATGGTTTGGCTTCAGTTGTTTTAGCACAGTTTAGCGGGTTCTAGTCTGAGCACCGTCTTTAGACAATATAGCCTCTGTGGCTTCCATCTATTTCTCTCTGAGTTCCTTAGACATGTAAGAAGTGTTTCAGGTTTTTTCTTTGGGCATGTGCTCACAGTCCTGTCTATCGCCCTTCCCTTTTTCTGGAGTGGACGTCTATATGAAGCAGAGTTCTGTGTAGACTGACTTTCCTCCTCGGGAAGTGGGACCTCCATCCAGAGGTGTTCTTCATGCCTTTCTGATAGATACTCTGGCAGTTCTTTGGAACTTTAGGTTTACTTATCCTTTTCCTCGGTTTGTCTTCTTCCATGAGTCTTCGTTCAGATCAAGTAGGAGAGTGTATTAGTTTTATAGTTGCTCCTGCGTGGCCTCACAAGATCTGTAGGCGGATCTAGTAGAGATGTTTCGACATTTCATTCACTTTTCGCTCTCTGAAGCTGACGGCTTAGAGATTGAATAATGGCAGATGTGGCGTAGTGGTTATCTCCACCACTTTTGAACCCAGGTAAAGCTCCTGCTTTCTCATCCCGAATGTGCTTCTGGTGACAGCTTGCATTCCTAAGCAGAAATATTTTAACTTGTATCTAAATATAACCGGACATATAGATCAGTTTGCTAAGGCACTGTGGCTGAGCTCTGTAGCAACCTAAGGGTTGCAGGTTTGATCCCCAGTTAGGTCCACCCAGCCTTTCATTTTTCAGAGGTTGATAAGATGAGCAGCGCCTTGAGACCCTTTCGGGTGTTTAGCCGCGCTTACAATTACCCAATTAAATTCTTACATTTCTGCAAGTAATCTTTTTTCCTCTGAAGCTCATTTTTAAGGAGTTATCTCTTAGTACTTTCAAGGGTCAGATTTCGGCTAATTCCATTTTGCGGATGGTGTCCTACAATGGCTTAGTTGTAAACTTTGTTGCTCTGTAAGCTGAAAGTCAAGACTTCAAATCCAGCTGTGGCTATGTACTCTTCATACCCGAGCATCTGGTGGACAGGCCGGATGTACAATCCTTATCAGGTAATGGTCAGAATCAGGCCTGTGTTTAAGTCGTTTGCTCATTTTTGGAGCCTTAACCTTGTTCTTATAGGTTTTTTTCCCCATGAGACTAGGTTTTCCATAGATATCCTGGAAGGTTTTGTTTCTTCTGCTCAGAGTTCCGGACTCTCAGCTTGGCAGTGTGGTTTTCCTTATCTCGTATTTCTGACTGATAAGGCAGTTCTCGGTACCAAGTCTTTGTGTTTTTCTAGGGTCCTTTTCGGACAGAATTTTTTTCCAGGAAAAATGTTTTTCCTATTCTCTGTCCTATTCCTTCTTTCATGAAGATCGGCTGTTGCACATCCTAGATGTTGTGCGGGCCCAAGCATTTTATCTACTTTCTCAGGAACAGGGACAGTCTTCTGCATTGTCTTGTTTTTCTGGATAAATTATAAATGCTGGAAATCTTCCACTTTTCTACTCTGGTTGCGAAGTGTTAACCGTAGGGCTCATATACCTACTGGACAACAGCCTCCTGAGAATATTCAGCCCCCTCCACTGGGGCAGTGTCCTCTTCTCTGGCCTTCTATAATGAGGCCTCCGTGGAACAGTTTTTTCTACATTCTATTAGTTTGATTTTTTTGCCTCGGCTGGGGCTTCTTTTGGGTTAAAGGTTTTTCAGGCAGAAGTGCCTTCTGTTTTGATTACCTGTCTTGTCCCTCCCGTATCATCTGTGTCCTCTGGCTTGGGTATTGATTCCCAACAGTAATTGATCATGATGATCCGTGGACTCAATGTGTCATTAGAAAGAAAACAAGATTTTTTTTTTTTTATTATTATATATTTATTAATACAATCCGAACATAGAATACAAAAATAAAGGAAAAATGAACATGCATTTTTAGCTAAAAAATCCTAAACATCAGAAGTTTAGCTCATAACAAAATTTTCCCTCTTGATCAGGAACATAAATTGGATTGTATTTTAGTTTCCCTTTTTCCCTAAAAATAATACAGCAAAAGGAAAAAATAAATTAAAAATAAGATCCCTACCCCCTGTCTTCTTTGACACAGACCCCAGATTAGGTCATGCTACTCGGGGTCATGGGTTGACACGCTGGTTTTATAACTATTAGTATATTTCTCTATATAAAGAGATCCATGATGCAGGGAATTCATCTAACAACACAGATTCAGCAAAACTATTAGAACTCAGGAAAGAGTTTAATATACGTTTTTGAATTTGATGAGGGTAAGTTTTAATTATAGGGAGCCATCCTACTAAAAAAAAAAAAAATTTTTGTTCCCCTGACAATTGTGTGTGGAATGATTAAAAAATAATTTGATTCTGTATTTCCCTAATAAAAAGTGAGAAGCTAGGAGCTGTTCTACCCTTCCAGGCTTTCAATATTAAATGTCTGGACAGCAAGATTACTGTATTCAATATACCTCCATAAGGATTTTGCCTGTTTGGGCTTCAAGAAATATAATCTCTTCAAGCCCAATAGAGACATCAACCCTGTAATTTTTATTAAACCAATAGGTAACCTTGTTCCAGAATTGATAAATATTTGGGCAGAGACCAAACATATGTAGAATGTCTGCATTTAAATATGAACAGCGTGGGCATAGGAATGATTGTACTGAGAACATTCTTTTCAATCTAGCAGGGGTAAAATAATAATTGTTCAGTAATTTCAAGTGAGATTCTTTCCAGTTTATTGAAACCCTGCATTTACTTAATACAGAGAAACTTGTCTTTATCCTCTCATGGTTCATGCCCGGGAAGTAGGGTATCCATGTATTACATATTTTATCTAGAAAAATTTGGCTCTGTTTAGCCAACATAATGTTATATATCAATGATATAGATGAAGTTCCCCCAACAGATTTTTGAATACATGTTCTGATATCTGACCATGAACCACTACTATCAGATACCCAGTCCTTGCTATTAATAAAATGATGTATTTGCAGATAAGCAAACAGACTATTTCTCGAGAGATCAAATTGCTTTATAAGAGATTCAAATGTTACTATCTGGCCCCTATCCAATAAGAATTGGTGCAAATATTTCAGGCCCTTCTCTTCCCAAATCTTAAATATTTTCTGACTATTTCCATGGACAAATTCTGCATTGCCTATTATGGGTAAATATTCAGAAAAAATGTGGTTTATTCCAATCAAGGCACAGAATTTGCGCCAAGCTATCACTATATTATTAATAGTAATTAGACTAGCAACATTACTGGGAATTTTACTCGGTTGATTATGTAGGATAGTTTTGAAAGAGAAAGGATAAATAATGTGACTTTCAATATCGATTGAGGAGAACCAGTTAGATTCTGCTAGCCAGTCAATTGCAACTTTGACCAGGGCTGCCAAATTATAAAAATTCATATTGGGTAAGGCAAGACCAGATGTATTTCGTTTTTGGGTTAGCTTATCGATAGAAATACGCGCTTTCCTACCATGCCAAATGAATTTAGCAAACATAGTGTTTATTTTATTTATATCAGATTTTTTAAGAAGCAGTGGAAGGTTCTGTAGTGGGTATAACAGTTGTAGGAAGATAATTGTCTTAATAAGGTTAATTCTTGCTGATATTGACAGCTGAAACGCTGTCCAGATCTCCAGGTTGAACTTAATCTTTTGAAGGAGTGTTTGGAAGTTAAGATTATACCAATTATGCAGATTTTTGTGCAGGTGTATACCTAGGTATGTAAGTGAATCCACAACTTTGAATGGAGGTTCGCGTATGCTAGATGTAGTCTTTTGTACCCACATAAATTCACTTTTAGTGTAATTTATTTTGTATCCTGAAAAGGTACTAAAAAGGTTTAAGCAAGTTAAAATTAAAGGTATTGCTTAGGGGGTATTATATAGAAAGATCAATAAGTCTTCAGCATATAGTAGGGTTTTTAGTCTTGATGCAGCTATAGGAATCCCTGTGCATGATTGTCTTAACCATATAGCCAAAGGTTCAAGGGCAATATTAAAAAGTAGGGGGGAAAGTGGGCACCCTGTCTAGTACCTTTTTTTTAAAAATTATATTGCCTTGGTTAAAGAGCCATTAATCAAGAGAAAAGATATCGGTTTTCTGTATAGATTATGAATAAATTGTGCAAACTGGCTTTTGAATCCGAATTTTTCCAGAGCTTTGAATAGGTATTCCCATTCAATCGAATCAAAGGCCTTCTCGGCATCAAGTGTTAGTATCGCTGAGTCTAACATCAATTGTGGCTGCTAGACTAATGGGTTGTTTAGATAAAATCATCCACTCGGATCAAACGGGCTTCATGGCATCTAGGAAATCATCCAAAAATATCCGCAAAGTTACAACATTCCTAGACTATATGTGGAACATAGAGACTATTAAAGGGAAACAACTAAAACAAGATTTATGCTTACCTGATAAATTTATTTTTTTCTTGACACAGTGAGTCCACGGCCCTTTTCAGACAGGTCCTTTTCTTATAAACCTCAGGCACCTCTGCACCTTTTGTTTCCTTTTTCTCTTTTTCCTTCGGTCGAATGACTGTGGGTTGTGGGAAGGGAAGTGATACTTAACAGCTCTGCTGTGGTGCTCTTTGCCGCCTCCTGCTGGCCAGGAGTGATATTCCCAACAGTAATTGATGATGATCCGTGGACTCACTGTGTCAAGAAAGAAATACATTTATCAGGTAAGCATAAATTTTGTTTTCCAGGAATTTGATATAAGGGAATATACTTTTTCCAAGCCAACTACCAAGTGCTTATCCCAATAGCTCTTGGCTTAGTGTAAATGGAACCTACAGATGTGGTAAAGTAAGATGTAAGTAATGTGATTTTTTTTTTTTTTTTAGAAGCAGGAAATTAGTTTTACTCTTGAGTAATAGGACAAACTTTTGTCACAAAGGGATGTATTAATTGCTCTAGACTTTATGTCATTTACTTAATAAAATGTACAGAACATCACCTACAGTTTGTAGGTATGACTACTAGGGATGTGAGAACATGTATACGTGAGTATTTGGGTTACATTGTAAACTAAAAATGTTGTTCAGCTTTGTCAAGGCACTTTTTAGATGACCACAATAAAAATTTGGACACCTTCAAATAGCGTGCTATTGAAACAGTTAAGACTCCTAAAAGAGGGGGCAATAGGGATAAAACTGTATTTAAACAAGGTATATTGGATTTTTGCACATTGTCATTTTAAGTTTAAAAATATAATTTGCAGACTAAATAAAAGCTTTGATTTTTATAGCTGCATCATGTTAACATACATTTAAGCAATATGGAACTTTTGCTTGTGTGGAGACTTGCACCATCTTTCTTAAAGGAATAGTCTAGTCAACATTAAACTTTCATGATTCAGATAGAGCATGCAATTTTAAGCAACTTTCTAATGTACTCCTATTAATTTTTCTTTGTTCTCTTGTATCTTTATTTGAAAAAAACAGGAATGTAAGCATAGGAGCCGGCCCATTTTTGGTTCAGAACCTGGTGGAGCGCTTTCTGATGGGTGTCTAAATTTAGCCACCAATCAGCAAGTGCTACCCAGGTGCTGAACCAAAAACATTCAAATAAAGATACCAAAAGAACGTAGAAAATTTGATAATAGGAGTAAACTAGAAAGTTGCTTAAAGTGAATGTCAACTTTCATGATTAAGTGCCCGGTTTTTAAAACAAAATATTAAAAACAGGGGCACTTTCATTCATGAAAGTTTACATTGCATGGGATTTTACAAATACCTTCTCCTGAAACACTTGATCACCAATCCCACGTTTTGCAGCTCCTCTGTACTTCGTCAGCAATGACGAAACCGGCCCTCTCCAATCACGGCTTCCCCCTCGGGAGCATTCATCTGGTGAGGCCACGTCGTGATTGGAGGAAGCCGGTTTTGTCATTGCTGTGTAAGTGCAAGAGGAAGAAGCAGACGGGCGATCCGGCTTTTCAGGAGAAGAAGGTAAGTATTTGTAAAATCCGGTGCAATGTAAACTTTCATGAATGAAAGTGCCCCTGTTTTTAATAGTTTTTTTAAAAAACCGGGCACTTTAATCCTGAAAGTTGACATTCACTTTAAAATTGTATGCTCTATCTGAATCATGAAAGTTTAATGTTGACTAGACTATCCTTTCAATTAGATATGTGCTTTGTTAGATGCCAAATGCATAAGAAGACCGCCGCTCGCTACCTTTGGATTTACACTTTCACAACTCCAAAAAAAGCCAGATCTTAGTGTGTTATTTTTCACAAGAAGAAATCCCACTCCGAAGGCTACAAGCAGCCGCCACCTTCCGCATTCATCAGCTAACATAGCTGCCGAATTCACATACCTATTCTCAATTAAATTCATTGTTAGGAGAGGGGATATAGCTACAGTCATGTTAACTTGTCAGAAACACAAAATAAGCTGTATGATAACCATTAACACATTTTAAAGGATCCTAATTATGGGCATGGCAATGTTGCTGCATTGGGCACCCTGTAGTATCAACATAACCTTGTGTCTTTATTTTGATGTAAAGAAAAAAAAAAATATAGACCACACATGACAGCACCACATAATATAAATAAATATAAATATATAACCGAGAGAGATGAAAATTGCTTGTGTAAACTTAATGAAATGTAGTGCAACTGAATAAAAGCAAAATACATTTTGTAAAATTACATCTGGTGGGCATCCCTTGATATTTTTTATTTGATTTTTTACTTTCCAGGAATCTTTGCATTCAAATGTTCACGGGCAGAAGAAATCTTCAACTTGCTGCAGGAGCTCATGCAGAGGAACAGCATCAGTGTAGTGGAAGAGCCTGTGATTATGACCAGGCCCGGTCACCCAGTAGAAATGGACATGACCCGCACAACTCAGACCCAGGGAGGTAATAAACAAGAAACAATATAGGACAGGGCCTCTAAATTTGCTTTTGGCTCACAAGTTTGAATAACTTATACAACATGTGTAATTGGATCCTAGCTGGTTCTTGTGTTTTATAACACAGTACACTGGTGTTAGGACTGACAAACTGCATAGTAAAGCAATGTACCAGTTATCTATAAAAATGTATCTTAGATTTCTCTTGTAAGATGTATCGAGTCCATGGATTCATCCATACTTGTGGGATATTCTCCTTCCTAACAGGAAGTAGCAAAGAGAGCACCCACAGCAGAGCTGTCTATATAGCTCCGCCCCCCAGTCATTTTCTTTGCCTGCTTAACTGCTAGGAAGGGTAAAGTGAGTGTGGTGACAAAAATGTTAGTTTTTATTTTCTCAAGCAAAAGTTTATTTTAAATGGTCCGGTACCATTTAAAATAAACTTTTGCTTGAGAAAATAAAAACTAACATTTTTGTTACCACACTCACTTTACCCTTCCTAGCAGTTAAGCAGGCAAAGAGAATGAATGTGTACTATTTACTCTCTGGCAGAAAAGGGATGAAGATTTCTGCAAGGAGGATAATGATCTTAGCACTTTGTAACTAAGATCCACTGCTGTTCTCACTAGGGCTGAAGAGTACAGGAAAACTTCAGTTAGGGGAACGGTTTGCAGACTAAACTGCATTAAGGTATGTTCAGTCTATTTTTTTCTTGACAGACTGTGTTATTTCTAGAAAAGGCTGGCAATATCCCCATGAGGGAAGGGTAAGCTGGATTCAGAAATTTATAGGAATCACAGCTTGCATAAAGGGCTCATTAGTTACTGGTGACACTGATAGGAAAAAACGTATTTGTTTTTATTGCAAATATAACGTTTTTTGAGGGACTTTAAGGGGTTTTTGTGGCTTGTTTAAGAAACACTCTGTTGTGTTTCTCTTAGGCCCCATTACATCGAGTGAGGTGGGAGGGGCCTATTTTCGCGCCTCAGTTGCGCAGTTTCTTTTCCTCGGACATCCAGCTGCTTCTCCAGAGGTTCCTACTGTGTTTGAGGGCTATAAAGAAGTTTTTTTCCCCCACAAATTGTTTCCTAAAGGGCAGGTAGGCGCCACAGCAAAGTTGTGGCAGGGTGCTGAACGGTTTTTTTTTACCGGTTTTGACGTTTTGTCAATCTGGTTTTTACATTAAGGGGTTAATTGTTTATTTGCATAGTTGTGCAAAGTTACTAAGGCTTTATGATGCTACTGTAAAAATTTCGTTGAATTTACTGCTTTTTTACACTATTTTGCAGAGTTTGTGCAGCTTTTTTTCTCTTAAAGGCACAGTACCGTTTTTTTTCTAAGTGTTATTTACTTTGATTAAAGTGTTTTCCAAGCTTGCTTGTTACATTACTAGTCTGTTTAACATGTCTGACACCAAGGAAAATCCTTGTTCAATGTGTTTAGAAGCCATTGTGGAACCCCCTCTTAGAATGTGTCCCAATTGCACGGATATGTGTATAAATTATAAAGAGCATATTTTAGCACTTAAAAATATTGCAATAGATGATTCTCAGACAGATGGAAATGAGGGTTTAACATCTAGTTCTCCCCAAATGTCACAACCAGTAACGCCCGCACAAGTGACGCCTAGTACCTCTAGTGCGTCAAATTAATTTACTTTACAAGACATGGCCACAGTTATGAATACAACCCTCACAGAGGTTTTATCCAAACTGCCTGGTTTACAAGGAAAGCGTGACAGCTCTGGGTTAAGAACAAATGCTGAGCCATCTGACGCTTTAGTAGTCGTATCCGATATACCCTCACAATGTTCTGAAGTAGGGGTAAGGGATTTGTTATCTGAGGGAGAAATTTAGGATTCAGGAAAGACGCTTCCTCAGACAGACAGATTCTGATATGACGGCCTTTAAATTTAAGCTTGAACACCTTCGCTTATTGCTCAGGGAGGTATTAGCGACTCTAGATGATTGTGACCCTATAGTGGTCCCAGAGAAATGGTGTAAAATGGACAAATACTTTAGAGGTTCCTGTTTACACTGATGTTTTTTCCAGTCCCTAAGAGGATTGTGAATATTGTTACTAAGGAGTGGGATAGACCAGGTATTCCGTTCGCTCCCCCTCCTGTTTTTAAGAAAATGTTTCCCATATCTGACACCATGCAGGACTCGTGGCAGACAGTTCCTAAGGTGGAGGGAGCTATTTCTAGGATACGCCTTCATTCTTTAGATATCCTTTGTTGAAGAAATAGCAATGCACATGGGTGAGCCAATCACATGAGGTATCTATGTGCAGCCACCAATCAGCAGCTACTGAGCATATTTAGATATGATTTCCAACAAAGGACATCAAAAGAATGAAGAAAATTAGATATTAGATGTAAATTGGAAAGTTATTTAAATTTGCATATGGGTTTCATATGGGTTTCATGTCCCTTTAAATGGTGTCTTGGAAAACTGGTCAACTTAGTAAACATCTGATTTTAGTCTAAAAGGATTGTAACAGAAACTCTTGCCAGATAACACAATGCTTGCTCTGATTATGAGATCTAGAAATCCATGCCCATTAAAATATGTTTAAAACATACTTTTTACTTTAATGCTGCAAATTATGCTTATAGATTCTTTCATTACATAAGGGATGAGAGTCAGAGGGGGGAGGAAGAGAAGGAAGAGAGACAGAGAGAGAAAGAGACCATGGGGGAGAACAACACATAAGGAGAGAGATGGATAGATAGAGTGAGAGACACACACACACACAAGAGGGGGGGAAACCACTGCATTTTAAAGTAATAAAACAGCAGAGCTATAGAGAGTTTAGAAAATTAGTCTATAATTTAGTGTGAAGTACAGAGGCAAGCTGCTAACTTAGTGGATGTAAAGTTTGAGTAAACAAAATACAAAAACTACCCTGCTGTAAAAGAGTAAAAAAAAACACTAAACCACATTCATTAAATTATCATTTTCACTAACAGAATCCCTTTCAGTAAAATCTTACTTTAATAAGATGTGGCTGAAACAGTGCTCTCTGTGCCTCTCTCTTCCTGCTCTGTAAGGATTCAGGAAGTGACAGTGGCACATTCCACTGCACTTAGAGGGGAAGAACAGAACTCTTTTTCACTTTAGCAAAGCTAGCAGGTTCACAGGGCAGCAACAAAATATATGAAAGTTGTTTTTTTCCGTTTTTGTTTTGTTTTATATGATTTAACATCCAGCCCCAACCCTATGTTCCACTTACTAATGCCTCTCGCTGGATTGGTTCAGCCCAAATAGGACTGCCTCAAATAAAGCACTTATGGGCCATGCAATGATCTTAACCACTTTCATCCAGTAGATGGCGCAGCATGTTGTGTAATGGTGGGCAGACCTGCTTGTGCCTCTCCATTGCACAACATATAGCTGTGAGAAAAAAAAATGCTGGGGAAAAAAAATTAAAATTTTGTTTTTTTAAAGCCAATAAAAAAAATATATTTTTGCCCATATGAGAGGTGAAGCACTGCCTCACCTGCCTCTAGTGACTGCAGATCACTGCTCAGGATAGAACAAATAAAATGAGGACCAAACAAAATAATTTTTGTTCCTTTCGGAACTTCAAGGGTGGTCCCGCTTCAGCTTCCCCTGCTGCAAAGCAAGAGGGGATTTTTTGCCCAATCCAAGTCAGTCTGGAGACCTAACCAGGCTTGGAACAAGGGTAAACAGGCCAAGAAGCCTGCTGCTGCCTCCAAGACAGCATGAAGGGGTAGCCCCCGATCCGGGACCGGATCTAGTAGGGTGCAGACTCTCTCTCTTCGCCCAGGCTTGGGCAAGAGATGTTCACGATTCCTGGGTTTTAGAAATTGTGTCCCAGGGATATCTTCTGGACTTCAAAGACTCCCCCAATGGGGAGATTTCACATTTCTCAATTGTCTGCAAACCAGACAAAGAGAGAGGCGTTCTTACGCTGTGTAGAAGACCTACATACCATGGGAGTGATCCGCCCAGTTCCAAAAGCAGAACAAGGGCTAGGGTTTTACTCAAACCTGTTTGTGGTTCCCAAAAAAGAGGGAACTTTCAGACCAATCTTGGATCTCAAAATTCTAAACAAATTCCTCAGAGTACCATCATTCAAGATGGAGACTATTCGGACTATTCTTCCTCTGATCCAGGAGGGTCAATATATGACTACCGTGGACTTAAAGGATGCGTATCTACACATCCCTATTCACAGAGATCATCATCAATTCCTCCGATTCGCCTTTCTGGACAGGCATTACCAGTTCGTGGCCCTTCCCTTCGGGTTGGCCACAGCTCCCAGAATTTTCACAAAGGGCTAGGGTCCCTTTTGGCGGTTCTAAGACCGCGGGGCATAGCAGTGGCACCTTATCTAGACGACATCTTTATTCAGGCGTCGACTTTCCAGCTAGCCAAGTCTCACACGGACATCGTGTTGGCTTTTCTGAGATCTCACGGGTGGAAGGTTAACATAAAAAAAAGAGTTCTCTCTTCCCTCTCACAAGAGTTTCCTTCCTAGGGACTCTGATAGACTCGGTAGAAATGAAAATATTTCTGACGGAGGTCAGAAAATCAAAACTCTTAAAGGATTACTTTCTGTTATAATTTTTAAGCCAAACAACGAACATATTAAAGTTAATAAACATTAATTAAAACCTACTGACCTATATTTTATCCAAAACAAAGTTTCATAACGTTATAAAAGTTATATATTTTATTCCCCGATGTCACGTTATCCTGCCCACTATTTTCAGCACTGTGTGTTCAAAATACTTAAACCAATGAAATTGTGTTTAAAGCGCCATTTTGAAACCTAGGTATTGTAAATGGATTGGTACAGAGCAAAGGATACCCACGGAGTGGGTTTGGAAAACAATTAAATTTGCAGACAAGATTTCTGATATACGGTAGAGATATGTTAATGAAATGCTATTGATAAAAAGCGTATTTAGGGTAGTTAGTTAGTAACAGGCATAGAAAATATTTACTTACAGTGGCCCTTTAACCACTTGCCGAGCTCTTCATTCCATTCCTCAGCTATCAGTGGCTCAATGTATGGAGGTAATGGGACTCATGGTAGCGGCAATGGACATAGTTCCTTTTGCCCGCCTACACCTCAGACAGCTGCAACTATGCATGCTCAAACAGTGGAATGGGGATTATGCAGATTTATCTCCTCAACTGCATCTGAACCAGGAGACCAGAAATTCTCTTCTCTGGTGGTTGTCTCAGGACCACCTGTCTCAGGGAATGTGTTTCCGCAGGCCAGAGTGGCTCATAGTAATGACAGATGCCAGCCTGCTAGGCTGGGGTGCTGTCTGGAACTCCCTGAAAGCACAGGGCTTATGGTCTCGGGAGGAAACTCTCCTCCCGATAAACATTCTAGAACTGAGAGCGATATTCAATGCGTTTCAGGCTGCGCTTCGGCTGCGGCCGAATTCATCAGATTTTAGTCGGACAACATCACAACTGTAGCTTATATCAATCATCAAGGAGGAACACAAAGTTCTCTAGCGATGATGGCGGTAACCAAAATAATCCGATGGGCGGAGGATCACTCTTGCCATCTCTCAGCAATTCATATCCCAGGGGTATAGAACTGGGAGGCGGATTTCCTAAGTCGTCAGACTTTTCATCCGTGGGAGTGGGAGCTCCATCCGGAGGTATTTGCCTGGCTGACTAAGCTGTGGGGCACACCAGAATTGGATCTGATGGCATCCCGTCAGAATGCCAAACTTCCTTGTTACGGGTCCAGGTCCCGGGATCCCCAGGCGGTACTGATAGATGCTCTAGCAGTGCCCTGGTCCTTCAATCTGGCCTATGTATTTCCATCATTTCCTCTCCTCCCACGTCTGGTTGCCAGAATCAAGCAGGAGAGAGCTTCAGTGATTCTGATAGCGCCTGCGTGGCCACGCAGGACTTGGTATGCAGACCTAGTGGACATGTCATCGGTTCCACCGTGGACTCTGCCAATGAGGCAGGACCTTCTAATCCAAGGTCCATTCATGCATCCAAATCTAATTTCTCTGCGTCTGACTGCTTGGAGATTGAACGCCTGATTCTATCAAAGCGTGGTTTCTCCGAGTCTGTCATTGATACCCTGATTCAAGCTAGAAAGCCTGTCACCAGGAAGATCTATCATAAGATTTGGCGCAAATATTTTTAGTGGTGTGAATCCAAGGGTTACTCATGGAGTAAGTTTAGGATTCCTAGAATATTGTCCTTTCTCCAAGAAGGATTGGAGAAGGGATTATCAGCTAGTTCCTTAAAAGGGCAAATATCTGCTTTGTCTATTAATTTTCACAAACGTCTGGCAGATGTCCCAGACGTTCAAGCGTTTAGTCAGGCCTTGGTCAGGATCAAGCCTGTTTTTAAACCTGTTGCTCCGCCATGGAGCCTAAACTTAGTTCTTAAAGTTCTTCAAGGGGTTCCATTTGAACCTATGCATTCCATAGATATTAAGCTTCTATCTTGGAAAGCTTTGTTTTTAGTAGCTATCTCTTCGGCTCGAAGAGTTTGAGTTATCTGCTTTGCAGTGTGATTCACCTTACCTTGTTTTCCATGCAGATAAGGTGGTTTTGCGTACCAAACCTGGGTTTCTTCCTAAGGTTGTTTCTAATAGGAATATCAATCAGGAGATTTTTGTTCCTTCACTGTGTCCTAATCCTTCATCAAAGAATGAACGTCTGTTGCACAATCTTGATGTGGTTCGTGCTTTAAAGTTCTACTTACAAGCAACTAAAGATTTCCGTCAAACATCTTCATTGTTTGTTGTTTATTATAGTAAACGGAGAGATCAAAAAGCTACGGCTACCTCTCTTTCCTTTTGGCTGAAAAGCATCATCCGTTTGGCTTATGAGACTGCTGGCCAGCAGCCTCCTGAAAGAATTACTGCTCATTCTACTAGAGCAGTGGCTTCCACGTGGGCTTTTAAAAATGAGGCTTCTGTTGAACAGATTTGTAAGGCGGCGACTTGGTCTTCGCTTCATACTTTTTCCAAATTTTACAAATTCAATACTTTTGCTTCTTCGGAGGCTATTTTTTTTTTTTTTTTTTTTTTTTTTTTTTAAGTTCATCCATTTCAGATAGGGCACATGAACAGATAGTCCAAAAACACTGCATGGGTATAATCTGCCATCTACTCTTAATCACTGATTATGTGGCTAACAGCAAATTAGAGTTTGTCATACAAAATTGAGAGAAGATTTTAGTCTAGAAAAGAAAATTACCTACTGATGAGTGGGGGGTGGGGGGGCCGTTCTTATGCCATTCACAGATAAGAAGCTTCCTGAAAGGGAGAGTAAACTCAGATTTATGTTTTAAGTAGTATTTTTTGCTAGATTGTGCTACAAAAGTTTGAATGCAAATGATAGATTTCTAAAAGGTTGTTACCTCTGTGCTGATTTTTCCAGTTCCCGGAATAAAGGCACACCTTTATACCAATCAGATCACTATCCATATGGATTGGGTAGGAACATGTATGGCAGATCATATGTTGGCAGGAGTTGTCCTGGTATTGCAAAGCACATCCAAGGACCATCTCATAATGTTTGAACACATCCTGTAGCATCTGTTACATGACCTGGTTAATAAACAGATTCTTTCAGGACCTACCACTGAGTTAAAATCATCCATTGTGCTAAACCCGTTGGTGACACACAGCCAACCACTATGACAAAGTAAAGCACTTGGGCAGAATTCACTCAGCCTTCTACTAAGGCACAACCTACTACTTGGACAAACCATGTGAGATAAAAACATACAACTCTACATATACAGTGAACAGCGGCAACAACTGTCCTGGACAAGCTGAAATAACCTGTGCAGTCTTGCAGCCTTTTCATGATTGACTAATTCCAGTCCATCTTCCTTTGGACTGATCTGGGCAGCATCAGTACAAGTATTTTGGCCATAAAAATGCACATAAACACTAAACAGATAATTTAATAAAATTGCCACATTGCAGACTATTTCCTTTTCCCTTTCTGCAGTTTCTCCACTGCTATGGCAGTTATTGTTGGCCTCTGAATCCCCAGATCATTGGAAAGTAAGTGATGGATAAGAGGAGTGGGTTGAGATCTGAGTTAGTCTTCAATGAATCACCCATTATGTTGCACCTTAAAGGTGGTCTTTGAATGTGATTTTCCCAGTACTACCCTTTGTGTCAGTTCACGCAGATTTGATATTTACCTTTCTTTTGGATATATGCCATGCTTTCTCATTCCTCTGTCTACAATGTAGAGGAGCAGATTATTATTAGTAACAGGTATTTGTAGAGCGGCAACAGATTCCACAGCGCTATAAACCTAGTTGGTATACAGGATAACATTTATAGGGATCAAATGGGTAGAGGGCCCTGCCGAGAGTTGCACTTTTGTAGTCTGCTCTTATGAAGGCGAGCTACAAACAGCTGGGCTCATAGGCTTACATTCTAAGGGGTTCAAGGGGAAAGCAATGGAGTTAGTAAAGGTTAGTGTTGGTTTGTATGCATCCCTGAATAGTAGTCTTTTGAGAGCGCTTGAAGCTGTTAAAACTAGGGGAGAGTCTTGTGAAGCAGGGAGTTCCACAGGATAGGGGCCAGTCTAAAGAAATCCTCCTGTAAACTGGAATGTGAGGAAGTAACAAGAGAGGAGGTAGGAGATCGTGAGCAGAGCGAAGGGGAGGGAGAGTATCTGGAGACAAGGTCTGAAATGTAGTGGGGAGCAGTGCAGTTGAGGGCTTTGTGTGTCAGCGTGAGGATTTAGTTTAATCCTGGAGGCAAGAGGAAGCCAGTGAAGGGATTGGCAGAGAGGTGCATCATATGAAGAGCAACGTGTAAGGAAGATGAGACTGGCAGAGGCATTCATTATGGATTGTAAAGGAGCTAGGCGGCAGCTAGGTAGACTAGAGAGGATGGAGTTGCAGTAGTCGAGAAGGGAAAGGATGAGAGAGTGGATTAAAATCTTAGTTGTGTCTTGTATAAGGAAATGTCTAATTTTAGAGATGTTTTTAAGGTGGAAGCGACAGGCTTTAGCCAAGGACTGAATGTGAGGAGTGAAGGAAAGGTCTGAGTCAAGTGTGACCCCCAAGACATCGGGCATGCGGGGTAGGGATAATGATGGAATTATCAACAGTTATAGAAAATTGGGGGGGGGGGGGTGGTGGTGGAGATTTTGGAAGAAGGGGGAAAAAAATGAGTTCAGTTTTGGAGAGATTTAGCTTAAGGTAGTGAGAGGACATCAAGATGAGATATGAGAAAGACAATTAGTGACACGGGTTAATAGGGAAGGAGGTAGGTCTGGTGCAGAGAGGTAGATTTGGGTGTCATCACCATACAAATGATGACGTATAGATTGAAAAGAGAAGGGAACCGATGACAGAGCCTTGAGGTACCCCAACAGAAAGTGTTAACGGGACAGAGGATGGTACGGTTAGATAGGAAGAGAACCACAAGAGAGCTGTGTCGCAGATGCCGAAGGATTGGAGGATGTGGAGCAAAAGAGGGTGGTCAACAGTGTCAAAGGCTGCATGACAGATCAAGGAGGATAAGCAGAGAGAAATGGCCTTTGGATTTTGCTGTAAGTAGGTCATTGGTAACCTTGACAATTGCTGCCTCTGTGGAGTGATGGGGACGAAATCCAGATTGCAGTGGGTCAAGAAGAGAGTATAGTGTAAGGAAATGGGATAGATGTGCATATACAAGCTTTTCAAGGAGCTTTGAGGCAAGAGGGTGTAGGGAAGTAGGACAGTAGTTGGATAGGAAGGTTGGATCAAGGGAAGGTTTTTTGAAGATAGGTGTGACCTGTGCATGTTTTAGAGATGAGGGAAATATACCAGTGCTGAGGGAGAGGTTGAAAATGTGTGTGTGAGTATGGGGGTGAGGGTAGAAGAGAGTGAGGGGAGTAGCTGTGAGGGGAGAGGGTCGAGGGGACAGGTAGTGAGGTGGGAGGACAGTATAAGGGCAGAAACTTCATCCTCGGTAACGGGGGCAAAAGAGCTAAATTTAACGATATTTGGGTTTTTAATGATTGAGCTTTTGAGGGGGTTGGAGATTGGTAGTAAGTTGAGAGGTAGTGTCATTTCTGATGGAGTCAATTTTCTTATTGAAGTGGCTGGCAAAATCTTGAGCTGAGAGAGAAGTTGTATTAGGAGGTGGGGGTGGGTGGAGAAGAGTATTGAACTTTTGAAAACGGACGTTTTGGGTTAGAGGAAAGAGTAGATGAGATTTGAGAAGTATTGTTGCTTATAAAGATTAAGGGCAGAATAGTAGGAGTTCAGGATGAACTTGTAGTGAAGAAAGTCAGCTGAACTCTGAGATTTCCTCCAGTGTCGCTCAGCAGTACGGGAACATCTGCGTAGGTACCGTGTCAAAGGAGTATGCCAAGGCTGAGGATGAGTGTGGTTTCTGAGCTATGGTAGGAGGGGCCAGGGTGTCAATGACCGATGTAAGGGTGGCGTTATAGTGGCAGATTGGTCAGATCTAAAATATGACCTTTATGTTCCATTATACCTTTATTTTGTTTTTTTTTTTTATACATAGATTTACCTTTCATCCACCTGTTTTGCTTCAACATTTAAAAGAGGCAGTTCTGAACATACCTAGAATCTTGGGGCAGAATTATTGGGAATAGCTTATGTACATCTAACTTGTATATCCTACACCAAGTTAATAACGCATGCGCATAAAAAACCAGGGGCGTTATTTTTAACTTGCTGGATGCTAAAGGGGGCACAATGCGATCGACTACAGCCAGAATCGTCCGTAAAAACAGAAATAGAGTATCTGTTACGGGTGGAGGAACGGGGTAGTATATAAAAACACATAAGAGGGTAATTATTTTAAAAAATTAAGCATTTACAATGCGTTTCATGAATGAAAGTGCCCATCTTTTACTATATGATTACAAATATTGTGACTATAGTATAAACAATGAAGTTTACCATCACTTTAACAACCAATTTACTAATGAGATTAATGCCCTATAAATCCTCCTCTTGTTTCTGTGCTCCAAAGTTTATTGTATAGTCATTTACCACATCTAGTCAAGTGTACTTCATTGTTGTCAATGCACTTGAGAACTTTGGGTCAGACATGCAAATGAGATATACAGTATCTGTTATTGCTTTCATACTGTGTCTAACCACAGAATCCCTTATGTTTCTGTGCTCTCATGTTGTTTACAAGCGACTCTCCTTGGCTTTTGCGTTTGGGCTTAAAGGAACATGGTCAGTCAAAACAAAACCTTCCTTATTCAAAATGTAGTTATCAAATTTGACTTCTTTCTCTTGGTATTGTGGTTTTAAATGTAGATCTTTTCTGTTAGAACTTATGGGGGAAGCACAGGAGTGAGCCTGTGTATTGAGTACTACATGTATAATATTGTTGCAAACACTGCTGCCATATAGTCCTCACATACACAGTCCTGAGTCTACCTCAGTATGCACTCATGGAAAGAATACCAAAAGAAAAATGCTTTTTCTAATCATGACATTTTGAATTTTATGTCTCTTTAATTGTGTTCATAGCCTTTCCCTTGTGTGTGTTTTTTTTTTTTTTTTTTTTTATCATCAAACTGTTTATTTAAAGCAATCACTTAATTTGTAGGCACATTATTTTTTGCAGTCAGGCAGGGTACATGCTGATTTACAACAAGGTTTAGGAGTGCTGGGGATCTCTATTAAAGGGGGACATGAAATCCATCTTTTTTTTCTATCATGATTCAGATAGAGCATGTGGATTTTAAGCCACTTCTTTATTTCTGTTATCTAATTTGCTTTCTTCTTTTTGTATGCCATGTTGAAAAGGATACCTAGGAAGTCTCAGGAGCTGCTGATTGGCGGCTGCACATATATGCCTTATGTTATTTGCTCACCCATGTACACTGTTGTTTCTTTAACAAAGGATACCGAAAGAATGAAGCAAATTAGTTAATGGAACCAAATTGGAAGGTTTTTTTTTTCAAAATGGTATGCTCTCTCGGAATCGTGAAAGTTTTTTTTTTTTTTTTTTTTTTTTCGTCTCTCTTTAAGGAAAATTAAATATTGATGCAGTACAACTTGGCGTTGTTAGTATGTTGATTTGCAGTTATCTGTTAAGTTATGTAACATGGTTAGCTCAAGAAGTCTGCAGTGAGCTTTTCCAGTTTTGAGAATTAGAAAGAGCCCCAATTTTCAGAACTAAATTACATAAGGGGTCAAAATAAGTAATGAAATTATATTGCAAAAGTTGTTTTACTATGCATAACTAAACCTTTTATATTAAAATATTAAGGTATTTACTGTCCCTTTTTAAATAGAACAGTGGGCAGAATATATGATCCCTATTGATTGTATCTCCCATTAAATCTTTCTTTTGGTGGTAAGATGCAGATTAATGCAAAAAATTCCGTGTGCATATTCCTGTTATATCTACACAGATCAGTCGCAACATACAAATATTTACCGTATTACATATTAAAGGACCTGTAAATAGTAGATTTGCATAATCAACAAATGCATGATAAGACAATGCTATAGCACCTAGTCTGAACTTCAAATGAGTAGTAGATTATTTTTATTTTTTTTTGGATAAATTTCAGTTATGTCTATTTCCACTCCTCTCGTGTATCATGTGACAGCCATCAGCCAATCACAAATGCATATATATGTATATTTCTCCAACATAGGTGTGTCCGGTCCACGGCGTCATCCTTACTTGTGGGAATATTCTCTTCCCCAACAGGAAATGGCAAAGAGCCCAGCAAAGCTGGTCACATGATCCCTCCTAGGCTCCGCCTACCCCAGTCATTCTCTTTGCCGTTGTACAGGCAACATCTCCACGGAGATGGCTTAGAGTTTTTTAGTGTTTAACTGTAGTTTTTATTATTCAATCAAGAGTTTGTTATTTTAAAATAGTGCTGGTATGTACTATTTACTCAGAAACAGAAAAGAGATGAAGATTTCTGTTTGTATGAGGAAAATGATTTTAGCAACCGTTACTAAAATCCATGGCTGTTCCACACAGGACTGTTGAGAGGAATTAACTTCAGTTGGGGGAACAGTGAGCAGTCTCTTGCTGCTTGAGGTATGACACATTCTAACAAGACGATGTAATGCTGGAAGCTGTCATTTTCCCTATGGGATCCGGTAAGCCATGTTTATTAAGATTGTAAATAAGGGCTTCACAAGGGCTTATTAAGACTGTAGACTTTTTCTGGGCTAAATCGATTCATTATTAACACATATTTAGCCTTGAGGAATCATTTAATCTGGGTATTTTGATAAGTTTATATCGGCAGGCACTTTTTTAGACACCTTTCTCTTTAGGGGCTTTCCCAAATCATAGGCAGAGCCTCATTTTCGCGCCGGTGTTGCGCACTTGTTTTTGAGAGGCATGACATGCAGTCGCATGTGTGAGGAGCTCTGATACATAGAAAAGACTTTCTGAAGGCGTCATTTGGTATCGTATTCCCCTTTGGGCTTGGTTGGGTCTCAGCAAAGCAGACACCAGGGACTGTAAAGGGGTTAAAGTTAAGAACGGCTCCGGTTCCGTTATTTTAAGGGTTAAAGCTTCCAAATTTGGGGTGCAATACTTTTAAGGCTTTAAGACACTGTGGTGAAATTTTGGTGAATTTTGAACAATTCCTTCATATTTTTTCGCAATTGCAGTAATAAAGTGTGTTCAGTTTAAAATTTAAAGTGACAGTAACGGTTTTATTTTAAAACGTTTTTTGTACTTTGTTATCAAGTTTATGCCTGTTTAACATGTCTGAACTACCAGATAGACTGTGTTCTGAATGTGGGGAAGCCAGAGTTCCTTCTCATTTAAATAAATGTGATTTATGTGACAATGACAATGATGCCCAAGATGATTCCTCAAGTGAGGGGAGTAAGCATGGTACTGCATAATTCCCTCCTTCGTCTACACGAGTCTTGCCCACTCAGGAGGCCCCTAGTACATCTAGCGCGCCAATACTCCTTACTATGCAACAATTAACGGCTGTAATGGATAATTCTGTCAAAAACATTTTAGCCAAAATGCACACTTATCAGCGTAAGCGCGACTGCTCTGTTTTAGATACTGAAGAGCATGACGACACTGATAATAATGGTTCTGAAGGGCCCCTAAACCAGTCTGATGGGGCCAGGGAGGTTTTGTCTGAGGGAGAAATTACTGATTCAGGGAACATTTCTCAACAAGCTGAACCTGATGTGATTACGTTTAAATTTAAGTTGGAACATCTCCGCATTCTGCTTAAGGAGGTATTATCCGCTCTGGATGATTGTGACAAGTTGGTCATCCCAGAGAAACTATGTAAAATGGACAAGTTCCTAGAGGTCCCGGGGCTCCCAGAAGCTTTTCCTATACCCAAGCGGGTGGCGGACATTGTAAATAAAGAATGGGAAAGGCCCGGTATTCCTTTCGTCCCTCCCCCCATATTTAAAAAATTGTTTCCTATGGTCGACCCCAGAAAGGACTTATGGCAGACAGTCCCCAAGGTCGAGGGAGCGGTTTCCACTTTAAACAAACGCACCACTATACCCATAGAAGATAGTTGTGCTTTCAAAGATCCTATGGATAAAAAATTAGAAGGTTTACTTAAAAAGATGTTTGTTCAGCAGGGTTACCTTCTACAACCAATTTCATGCATTGTCCCTGTCGCTACAGCCGCGTGTTTCTGGTTCGATGAGCTGGTAAAGGCGGTCGATAGTGATTCTCCTCCTTATGAGGAGATTATGGACAGAATCAATGCTCTCAAATTGGCTAATTCTTTCACCCTAGACGCCACTTTGCAATTGGCTAGGTTAGCGGCTAAGAATTCTGGGTTTGCTATTGTGGCGCGCAGAGCGCTTTGGTTGAAATCTTGGTCAGCTGATGCGTCTTCCAAGAACAAGCTACTTAACATTCCTTTCAAGGGGAAAACGCTGTTTGGCCCTGACTTGAAAGAGATTATCTCTGATATCACTGGGGGTAAGGGCCATGCCCTTCCTCAGGATCGGCCTTTCAAGGCCAAAAATAAACCTAATTTTCGTCCCTTTCGTAGAAACGGACCAGCCCAAAGTGCTACGTCCTCTAAGCAAGAGGGTAATACTTCTCAAGCCAAGCCAGCTTGGAGACCAATGCAAGGCTGGAACAAGGGAAAGCAGGCCAAGAAACCTGCCACTGCTACCAAGACAGCATGAAATGTTGGCCCCCGATCCGGGACCGGATCTGGTGGGGGGCAGACTCTCTCTCTTCGCTCGGGCTTGGGCAAGAGATGTTCTGGATCCTTGGGCGCTAGAAATAGTCTCCCAAGGTTATCTTCTGGAATTCAAGGGGCTTCCCCCAAGGGGGAGGTTCCACAGGTCTCAGTTGTCTTCAGACCACATAAAAAGACAGGCATTCTTACGTTGTGTAGAAGACCTGTTAAAAATGGGAGTGATTCATCCTGTTCCATTAGGAGAACAAGGGATGGGGTTCTACTCCAATCTGTTCATAGTTCCCAAAAAAGAGGGAACGTTCAGACCAATCTTAGATCTCAAGATCTTAAACAAGTTTCTCAAGGTTCCATCGTTCAAAATGGAAACCATTCGAACAATTCTTCCTTCCATCCAGGAAGGTCAATTCATGACCACGGTGGATTTAAAGGATGCGTATCTACATATTCCTATCCACAAGGAACATCATCGGTTCCTAAGGTTCGCATTCCTGGACAAGCATTACCAGTTCGTGGCGCTTCCTTTCGGATTAGCCACTGCTCCAAGGATTTTCACAAAGGTACTAGGGTCCCTTCTAGCTGTGCTAAGACCAAGGGGCATTGCTGTAGTACCTTACTTGGACGACATTCTGATTCAAGCGTCGTCCCTTCCTCAAGCAAAGGCTCACACGGACATTGTCCTGGCCTTTCTCAGATCTCACGGATGGAAAGTGAACGTGGAAAAGAGTTCTCTATCTCCGTCAACAAGGGTTCCCTTCTTGGGGACAATAATAGACTCCTTAGAAATGAGGATTTTTCTGACAGAGGCCAGAAAAACAAAACTTCTAGACTCTTGTCGGATACTTCATTCCGTTCCTCTTCCTTCCATAGCGCAGTGCATGGAAGTGATAGGTTTGATGGTAGCGGCAATGGACATAGTTCCTTTTGCGCGCATTCATCTAAGACCATTACAACTGTGCATGCTCAGTCAGTGGAATGGGGACTATACAAACTTGTCTCCGAGGATACAAGTAAATCAGAGGACCAGAGACTCACTCCGTTGGTGGCTGTCCCTGGACAACCTGTCACAAGGGATGACCTTCCGCAGACCAGAGTGGGTCATTGTCACGACCGACGCCAGTCTGATGGGCTGGGGCGCGGTCTGGGGATCCCTGAAAGCTCAGGGTCTTTGGTCTCGGGAAGAATCTCTTCTACCGATAAATATTCTGGAACTGAGAGCGATATTCAATGCTCTCAAGGCTTGGCCTCAGCTAGCGAGGGCCAAGTTCATACGGTTTCAATCAGACAACATGACAACTGTTGCGTACATCAACCATCAGGGGGGAACAAGGAGTTCCCTGGCGATGGAAGAAGTGACCAAAATCATTCTATGGGCGGAGTCTCACTCCTGCCACCTGTCTGCTATCCACATCCCAGGAGTGGAAAATTGGGAAGCGGATTTTCTGAGTCGTCAGACATTGCATCCGGGGGAGTGGGAACTCCATCCGGAAATCTTTGCCCAAGTCACTCAACTGTGGGGCATTCCAGACATGGATCTGATGGCCTCTCGTCAGAACTTCAAAGTTCCTTGCTACGGGTCCAGATCCAGGGATCCCAAGGCGGCTCTAGTGGATGCACTAGTAGCACCTTGGACCTTCAAACTAGCTTATGTATTCCCGCCGTTTCCTCTCATCCCCAGGCTGGTAGCCAGGATCAATCAGGAAAGGGCGTCGGTGATCTTGATAGCTCCTGCGTGGCCACGCAGGACTTGGTATGCAGATCTGGTGAATATGTCATCGGCTCCACCATGGAAGCTACCTTTGAGACGAGACCTTCTTGTTCAAGGTCCGTTCGAACATCCGAATCTGGTCTCACTCCAGCTGACTGCTTGGAGATTGAACGCTTGATCTTATCGAAGCGAGGGTTCTCAGATTCTGTTATCGATACTCTTGTTCAGGCCAGAAAGCCTGTAACTAGAAAGATTTACCACAAAATTTGGAAAAAATATATCTGTTGGTGTGAATCTAAAGGATTCCCTTGGGACAAGGTTAAGATTCCTAAGATTCTATCCTTCCTTCAAGAAGGATTGGAAAAAGGATTATCTGCAAGTTCCCTGAAGGGACAGATTTCTGCCTTGTCTGTGTTACTTCATAAAAAGCTGGCAGCTGTGCCAGATGTTCAAGCCTTTGTTCAGGCTCTGGTTAGAATCAAGCCTGTTTACAAACCTTTGACTCCTCCTTGGAGTCTCAACTTAGTTCTTTCAGTTCTTCAGGGGGTTCCGTTTGAACCCTTACATTCCGTTGATATTAATTTATTATCTTGGAAAGTTTTTTGTTTTTGGTTGCAATTTCTTCTGCTAGAAGAGTTTCAGAATTATCTGCTCTGCAGTGTTCTCCTCCTTATCTGGTGTTCCATGCAGATAAGGTGGTTTTACGTACTAAACCTGGTTTTCTTCCAAAAGTTGTTTCTAACAAAAACATTAACCAGGAGATTATCGTACCTTCTCTGTGTCCGAAACCAGTTTCGAAGAAGGAACGTTTGTTGCACAATTTGGATGTTGTTCGCGCTCTAAAATTCTATTTAGATGCTACAAAGGATTTTAGACAAACATCTTCCTTGTTTGTTGTTTATTCCGGTAAAAGGAGAGGTCAAAAAGCAACTTCTACCTCTCTCTCTTTTTGGATTAAAAGCATCATCAGATTGGCTTACGAGACTGCCGGACGGCAGCCTCCCGAAAGAATCACAGCTCATTCCACTAGGGCTGTGGCTTCCACATGGGCCTTCAAGAACGAGGCTTCTGTTGATCAGATATGTAGGGCAGCGACTTGGTCTTCACTGCACACTTTTACCAAATTTTACAAGTTTGATACTTTTGCTTCTTCTGAGGCTATTTTTGGGAGAAAGGTTTTGCAAGCCGTGGTGCCTTCCATCTAGGTGACCTGATTTGCTCCCTCCCATCATCCGTGTCCTAAAGCTTTGGTATTGGTTCCCACAAGTAAGGATGACGCCGTGGACCGGACACACCTATGTTGGAGAAAACAGAATTTATGTTTACCTGATAAATTACTTTCTCCAACGGTGTGTCCGGTCCACGGCCCGCCCTGGTTTTTTAATCAGGTCTGATAATTTATTTTCTTTAACTACAGTCACCACGGTTTCATATGGTTTCTCCTATGCAAATATTCCTCCTTAACGTCGGTCGAATGACTGGGGTAGGCGGAGCCTAGGAGGGATCATGTGACCAGCTTTGCTGGGCTCTTTGCCATTTCCTGTTGGGGAAGAGAATATTCCCACAAGTAAGGATGACGCCGTGGACCGGACACACCGTTGGAGAAAGTAATTTATCAGGTAAACATAAATTCTGTTTTTGTGATTTCTTGCACATGCTCAGTAAAAGCTGGTGACTCAAAAAGTGTAAATATAAATAGACTCTGCACATTTGGTTTATGGAAGTAAAATGTAAAGTTATTTTTGCATGTTCTATCTGAATCATGAAGTTTTTAATTTTTCCTTTAATATTATGCTTCTGTGCTTTACCAGCTTTGGGATATACAGGGTTTCCAAATGGGTTTCATAGCTTTCCACGAGATGGGCCCTCTTACCCTTCATCTCGTCACCCCTCCATGGGAAATCTGAGACACCCTTCTGTTGGAGAGGACTCTACGCATGGTCTAATTACTCCAGATGACCAGGTTAGTAGAGCCTAGAAGTGTTTGCAGGATATTTTTTAATTTTTAATGATCTCTCTTCAGGTTATATCTCTTTCCTTTCTCACAAACAGACACTCACACACTCTCTCTTTCTCAATCTCTCTCTCTTTTTCTTACACTCTGTTTTTCTCATGTTTTTCTATGCCTGACCGCTCTCCTGTGTCATCTTAGTGTCTTATCTCTTGTTCTTTAGTTCTGTAAGTCTCTAAATCCCTGTCTTCTTCTGTCTCTTGTGCTTATTATATCTTTCCCTTTATCCAAAAATATGATTTTTGTTCATTGTGTTTTCATGCTTTTAATATATTGTTTAAATTAATATTTGTAGTGTTTATTTGTAGTTTGACTCAGTACTATGATCTTTCTCAGTATATATATTTTGACTGTATGTTGTGAATTTATATACAATTTGCACTTGATGTCTTGTGCATTTGCCAGGATTTTTCTTGACTCTCCTTTACTCTTTCTTTTCTCAGTCTCATACATATGTGAACACAGCAAGCGGGGATGAGGACTTGGGAGGGCGACACTGCATGCATTCCCTACCTGAGGCACACGCTCCCTACCATGACCCACCCAGACATCATCTTGGTCCGAGCTGCTCAATGGAAGACCGAAACCCCCAGGTCTTCCTTCAGCCAAATGAAGTAAAATTTGTCTTGGGTCCAGCTCCTGCTTACAGGCGTCTGCCACTAAGGGCAGACAGCTTTTGCCGGCATCATAGGGACTGCCAAGGCCATGTGTGTGCTGGTGACAGGGAGCCTATGCCCCCTCACAACAACAACAATGAGTGTAAGGATCAGTGGAGCTCTCACAAATGCGCCTATGAAAATATCAATGGCCTGGTGCCACCAGGAAGTATTGCTTTGCGCAGGGGTGCTGCTAACAGAGGTATCAAACTATCGGCAGAGGGTCTGCCCTTCAACAGCTGCTCACACCGCAGGACGGCGATGCTGCACTATGAAAATTTGCCCTCGTTGCCACCAGTATGGGAGTGCCAGTCAATGCAGCATGAGGACGAAGAGGATGATGATGAGGAAGAAGAGGATTCCACCGAGGCTATGACACCATCACTTAATGGGTATCAAGACGACCCAGTGCAAAACTACATGAATGCAGAAAGTGCCACAGCATGTGGGGGGTACCATCACCACCGTCCAGATTGCCAAGCACGACGGAGCTGCCAGTCAAGCATTTTCAGTTTTGATTTCCGCCGGCCAAGGCCGGAACAGAGGCAACTCAACTACATCCAGGTGGAGCTGGAGGGAAAGGGTGAAGGGAAAGGTAGACCGATCCCTCAAATTACCTGCACCCCTGCTCCAAATCACCCAGCCCGCCATGCAGACTCTTACGCTGTAATTGACCTCAAAAAGACAGCTGCAATGTCTAGTCTACAGAGGGCTATGCCCCGGGACGATGGCACCTCCAGAAAGACCCGGCACAACAGCACGGACCTGCCTTTGTGAAAGTTGGCTGTCTGCTCCTCTTCTTGTTGATGTTTTTACAAAAAAAGCCATCTGTGTGGCTCTTCCCTGGCTTTTCTCTCTGTGCTCCTTTGTGTGATTCCTCCCGAGTCTCTTAACCCTCTGGTTCCTGTTATGTAATGGAGTAAACATTCCCGCTCTACAAAGAATGTGAAAACTATCATTTCAGGAGGGTGGAGTTGACAGATGAGTTTTAGCTGCAAAGAAGATGCGGCTTTATCTGTGCAGAAGAAGCTGATAACAGAATGAGGGCTGTAATTGCTCTTTGTGGGTCAATAATCCTTTTTTTTTTTTTTTTTTTTTAAATTCTTTTTTCTTTTTAAGTTATTTATTTTTTTTAATGTTGCTTTTGTAGACCAAAACATTTTTCTTATTTGCTAAATAATTTATTTAACTTATTTTATTTCTATTTATTTTTGTAAACATTCCATGCCATTTTGTGTCCTTGACGGAGCAATGTCTAGTCTTGCTCCTGTGCAGAGATTAATGGTCACTCCTCTTGACCATTGTGCATTACTAATCAGAGCCTTGTACCTCTTGTG